>NW_007118618.1:1220-14936 GCF_000164805.1 Carlito syrichta
GGACTTTGTTGGTGTCAATGTTTATTTTTATTCCACTGTGGTCCGAGAAGGTGCATGGTAGAATTTCGGTCCTTTTAAATTTGCTTATGCTTGATTTATGGCTAATTATGTGGTCGATCTTAGAATACGTTCCATGTGGTGATGAGTAGAATGTATATTCTGTGGTCTTTGGATGGAGTATCTGTAGGTGTCAATTAAGTCCATTTGATCAGAAGTCACATTGAGGTTCCGGATCTCCTTGCTGATTTTTTGTCCTCATGATCTGTCTAGGGTTGTGAGTGGAGTATTAAAGTCCCCAGTTATGATGGTGTTAGAGTCAATATCTTTCTTCAGTTTTCCTAGAAGTTGCTTTATGAAAGTTGGTGCACCTGTGTTGGGTCCATATATGTTTAGGATAGATATTTCTTGTTGATGGATTCAGCCTTTTATCATTATGTAGTGACCTTCTGTATCTTTTTTGATTTTTAATAGCTTGAAGGGTATTTTCTCTGAAATTAAGATTGCTACTCCTCCTTTCTTTTGTATTCCGTTTGCCTGAAAGTTTTTTTCCCATCCTCTTACTTCGAGTCTGTGGGTGTCCTTTCTAGTGAGGTGAGTCTCTTGAAGGCAATAGATTGTTGCCTGATGATATTTATCCACTTTGCCATTCTATGGCTTTTCAGTGGTGCATTTAGTCCATTCACATTTAGGCTAATAATTGAAATGCAAGAGTTGATCCCTGTCATAAGGTTCTTATAGAGTTGTTCCTGTTTGTTTGTTGTCTTTCTTTGGGTTTTGGAGTTGGCTCATGTGTGTTTTTAATCTTTTGCCTGTATTCTTGTGAAGAATGTTGTTGTTTTTTTTTTCTTTTTCTTCTGTGTTCAGTACTTTCTTAAGTGTTTCTTGTAGAGGTGGTCTGGTGGCAGCGTAGGTTCTTAGGGATTGAATATCTGGAAAAGATTTCAATTCTCCCTCACTAATGAAGCTTAATTTGGCTGGGTAGGTTATTCTTGGTTGAAATTGTTTATCTTTTAGAACTTTGAAGATAGGGCTCCAGGCTCTCCTAGCCTGAAGGGTTTCTGTGGATAAATCTGCTGCTATTCGAGTTGGTCTTCCCTGGTAGGTAGTCTGGCCTTTTTCTCTTGCTGCCTTTAGGATTTTTTCTTTTATAGCTACTTTGTTTAGGTGAATTATTATGTGTCTGGGAGTTGGTCTTCTCATTTGTTGTCTTGCAGGGGTTCTCTGAATCTCTTGTGTTTGAATTTTTTCATCCTCGATGAGATGAGGGAAGTTTTCTTGAATGATTTCATGAAATGTTTGTTCCAGTGTGGCTTCTGTTTCTCTCATTGCCTCAGGAAGCCCAATTACTTTTAGGTTTGGTCTCCTGAAGTGATCATTCATCTCTTGCAGGTTTTGTTCTGTCTTTTTGAGCTTCTTTTCTATGCTTTTGACAGTTTGGGTTAGTTCTGTGTTTTGGTCTTCGAGTTCTGAGATTCTTTCTTCTGCTTGGCTAATTCTGTTTTCCATGCTTATTAGTTCGTTACTTATTTCCATCACAGTATTCTTTACTGCTGTTATTTCTGACATCAGCTCCTTCCTATTTTCCTCTTGTCTCCTCAATTTTTTAAATTCTCTCCATTAATGTCTTGATGTCTGGGTTTGTTGCATGTGACCAGTCATTCTGGGGGCTCTTCATTGTTTGTGTTCCAGAATCTGTTTTCTCAGTGTCTGATCTCCCAGGGGTCTGTGTGAGACCTGTACTCTTCTTTTGGTTTTTCTTCATTTGTGAGTTTTTCCCCCCTCCCTACTTTTTCCTTCCCTCCACGTCACTGTCTTCTTTAATTCTGTTATTCAGGGGTAGAGGGATTGGTTTTACTTCTGTTTGTTCAATCTCCTATTCTTTATGTATGCCCTCTTATTTTGTTCAATTCTGGAGTTGCACTGTAGGTTGGAGGTAGTCCTTTTTTCAGTTTTGAGATTTACTTAAGGGGGGAACTGTGATTCAAAATCTATCTGCAGGTCCTGATATTCGCTGACAGGTGTATGGATAATCTGGAATCCACTTCCCACTGCCTTGGAATCTGTCCATGCACTGGGGTTGTATGTTTACTCCCTGAAATAAAATGTGGTTAGCAGAGGGAAGAGAGTGGAGCAGACAGTTGGTTTGAAAGGGGGGTGGAGAGATAGTGGAGTAAGGGGGAAACAAACGAGTGTGTCAACAAATGGAGAGAAAGACCTCTACTGAAACAGATAAAAGCAATAGACCACAGCTACAGATGAACCAACTCCCATACAAAAAAAATAAAACATATAATGATGCTAACATACAAGCTAGTCAACCACCTTATTGGTGTGCTGTTCCTCTATACAAAAAGAAAAGAAAAGGAAGAGGAAAAAAAAAAAAGGAACAATACAGTAGGAATAGAATTAAGTCATTAAACTAACAGAACCAATCAAGCACACTCTCAGACTTTTTGTTTAAGTTCAATGTCCTTTCAGCTCTGATTTCTAGTTTTCTTTCAAGCTGGTAAATTAGTTCGCAGTTAGGGTCAGTTGCCCCTGGCCTGCTGTGAAGGACAGTTCAGATCACCCTCCATTCACCACTCTGGCCTACTTCTTTTTCAAGCTTGTTTCTCCCGTTTTGGTGTTGTTACCTTGAATCGCCAGCAGGTGGTGCTATCTCAGCTGCTCGCTCCAGAGGGGGTGGGGCCAGACAGGAACCAGCAGAGACTGGAGATGGATGCCTGCCTCAGGGCACACAACAGGAGACTCAAGGCGAGCAGGACTTCTTGGTCGTGGGAGAGGTGGCAGCAATCCCAGCAGATCTTGCCTGCAGGGGCTTCAAGGACTGAAGTCGTGGATTACCTCCAGCCTGGGTGGTATGCTGTGCTACTGGCGGCGGCGGCGGTGGCGGTGGCGTTGGCGGTGTCTGCGCTGCAGTGGCTGCCCAGTCCGCTGCGATGCCCCAGCAGTGGCAACGGCCGAGCTCCATATGAAGAGCAGGCTGCGATGTGGGGTCTGCAACCCCTGGGGAGAGAGCCAGAGACCAACTGCAGTTCTCCTTTGCAGAGGGTTTCACAGACCAGGTTGCCCTGTCACCATCTTGCCGGAAGTCCCTGGTTGTACTTTTTTCATCTTTTTTTAGATGGACCTCTGTGTTGTCACCAGTACACTAACACTTTTTACCAGACAAATCAGAGTTGATGCAGTATAGAAACACAGCTGTCTCCATCCATTCAATAGGGCCTGACAAACATCTGCTTGCTGTGTTTCCATTTGCAGGGAGAGCCCTTCAGATTCTGGAATTTCTCATTCAAGCTTTTTCTGAAGCACTGGTGCTGCCTTTTCTCGTTAAGCTAGCAACAGTGAATAACCAGGCATGCTAATATATTTCCGTTGAACCATGTTCAATTTAGGATGAGATTGTTCATTGAGCAGTGCGGTAGTCCTAAACTGAGGCAATAATTTCCCCTCATGCCCCCCATTCCTCATTGTTCCGTGGTTATCTGCTAATAAACTCAGCCATGTTGTGTTTGTCTTTGTGGCCCTCCTGCCTGGATAATGATGATTACTCTGTGGCATTTGTTTCTTTTTCTTCAGGTGGTTTACAAATCCAACTACTGTCAATGCCTTCTACAGTGCATCCACCAACCAGATCCGTGAGTACCAGTTTTTTGTCTCCTTGTTAGTCTGGTATAAAATGGAAGGAACTTTTCCATGACATTAATCATGGGTAATACATTCTTTATATCCCTCCTAAAGTGAAGATGGCATATCGGTGAAGGAACTTTACTTTCCTACCTAAATGCCCAATTTTCTTCACTCCCTTCACTTTATTAGTTTTTTAAAAAGTTGTATGTCACCATTGATTAAGAACATCAGCTATTGGGCAACCACCTCAGGTCCCCTCCCACTGTGGGAGCTTCTCTGTCTTCTCAATAGATCCTGCTTTAAAAAAATCAACCACAATAAATAAAACCACAATGAAGTTTGCCATGAAAAGGAGCAAGTTTCTGTTATCCTCTCCTTAAGGTCTTACTGATTTTGTCTATACTGTTGTGTTCATTCCTAGGGTTGTTGGGAAAAGCCGGCAGTTAACTGGACAGACTGTAGAACTTGAGATATATGAGAAAGGAGCTTGGAAATGTTCTCATTAAACACTGGGATGTAAGATCTTGAGGTTTTTTGCTGACATGTATTTTGTACATGTAATTATACATTTCATGATAAATTTTAAAAAAATTATTAAAGATCAGATTGGTATAAATTAAAATCTGATAGTACCCAGTCTTGGCAATAAGGACACTTATTCACTGATGGTGAAAATATGAATGGGTTCACCCACTTTTCAGGGCAATTTGACTATATCTAGACAAGCCAAAGATGTATATGCATATCTATGACCTTGATTTTTGCTCCTGGCATGTGTCCTAATGCTATGATTCTCAGAGTGTGGTTCTTGGACCGGCAGCAGCAACATCATGGGGGAACTTGTTAAAATGCAAATTATCAAGTCTCACCTTAGACCTATTAATTGCAAACTTTGATTATAAGCCTCAGAAATCTGTTTTAATAAAACCTCCAGATGATTCTAATATATGCTAACATTTGAGAACAGCTGTCCCGGAGAACTTTTACACAAGGAATAAGGAAAAAAAAGTGGAGTAAACTGTGTGTTCCTCTGCAGGAAAGTGAATTAAATGTGGCATATTTTCAGAAAGGAATATCATACAGCAGTGAAAAACGAGTGACCTAGAGCAACATGTATTAGCTCTAGGTATTAGCATGAATGAATTTCACAAATATTCAGTTGTATGGAAAAAACAACTTGGGAAAATATATTGCATATGATGCCATATATGAGGGGGGACCCCCCAAAAAACCCAGGATTTATTTATTAAAACATTATATATTCTTACACGTTTAAACTTCAGTCACTTTCAAAGTACTCTCCATTTGATGTAGTACACCTATCAAGATACTTTTTTCCACTGCTCAAAACAGTTTTTGAACTCGTCAATTTTGATGCCTTTTAATGCTTCTGCCATTTTTTGTTTCATCTCTAGTACATCTGCAAAATGTTTCCCTTTGAAGACTTTTTCTCATCTGGGGAAACAAAATGTCGTCACTTGGGACAAGATAGGAGGGAGAGTGGGGTTTGGGGGTCATGCTGTTTTGGTCAAAAACTGCTGAACACTCAGCGCAGCGTGGGCAAGTGTGTTGTCATAGTGGAAGAACCAGTCACTTGTTTGCTACAATTCAGAAAGTTTCTTCTGCAAATCGTGACACAACCGTCTCAAAACTTCGAGGTAAAAATTTTGGTTGGTTGTTTCATCCAGAGGAACAAATTCCGAGTGACTACGGGGGCCTGCCCTCCAAAAGATAATTCTGGGTTTTTTTGGTCCCCCTCATAAATAAAGTTGAAAATCATTCAGAACAATTCTTCACATCATTTAGCATTACATCCATTTGTAGTAGATGTGTAAAGACATTCATGAGAATGACAAGTACCAAATTCAGGTTGGTGGTTACCTGTCTTTGGGAGGGTAGGCTGCTCATGTGCAATTCCTCGCTGGTTTCTCCTCATCTCCCTTATCTCTTAGTGATTACATGCTCCAAGGCTCAGTTCTTATGCCTTTTTTGTTCTCCTCTGTTCTCCATCTTTGCTCACTCATGCAGTGATAACATTGAATCTCATGGTTTCAATCACAATTCTACACTGTTGAATGCAGAAGATGGAATGCAAAGACGCATTACCCTTGTTCATAACCACCACCATCTCCCACCTAGATTACAGGAATAACCTCCTCACTGGCCTACCTGCTTCTGCTTTCATCCCCCTTCTGTTTATTCTAAATATAATATGTCAGTCATTTTAAGTTGTTTTACAGTCATATCATGTCACTTTGTTCAAAAGCTTTTATCAGCATCCCATCTCAGAGTTTAAGCCAAATTACTTGCAATGGCCTTGAGGCCTGTATCTCTCTGCCTGTATCTCCTCCTACTCTCCCCCTCCCTCCCTCTGTTCCAGCCACACTGGCCTCCTTTGTATTCTTAGAGCATGGCTAACATACTCTGCCCTCAAAGAATTTATACGTGGGGGTTCACTTTTTCTTGGAAAACCAAGTGACCTGTCTGGTGTGGGCTCCCATTTCCTTCAAATCTTTTCTCAAAAAGCCACCTTCTCAGTGAGGCACCCTGCCTGCCCCCTGGTGGGTCAGCCAGTCTGCTTTGTGTCCTCCATACTGGCCCTGGCCCCTACAGGATTCTGGTCAGTTGGGGACAGCATAAAGGCCAGCAGGCACATCTTCTTAGAGTTGTTCTCCTGTGGCCACTATTGGGAATGGCAGTCTCTGTAGGACTGGTCTGAGAGAGTAAGGAACAGAAGGAAAACAAGCAGATGGTGGGAATTTTTTATTTCTACACTGATTTACATAACCAAGTAAGTTGTTAAATATTTTGAATGTCACTCCTTACTATATAAAGATTCATTATCATGAAACTACCACTGGCTTCTTATGGTCCTAAACTTTAAAATGAGAACTAAGTGATATATGTTACATGGTTACTTATGATATTTGAATTATTAATTATAACTAATACTTAAAATAATATTTATTTAAAGATATTATTGAATGTAATAACATTTGGAATATTCTATTGGGTAGTATAAAATTGTTTAGATTATTCCTTTAAAAATGTTTTGTTATATAATATTTGTTACATGCAAAAAGAATATATGTAACATGCTGGCACATATTAAGATATAAAGAATATATGAAAACATAATGAAATCAATATGTGCCTATGAGCCTCTCGCCCAACCAGGAACCAGAACATTCCAGTATTTTGGCAGCTGCCTGTGGCCCTCCCCATTCCATCCCTCTCTCACCACAGAAGTAACCACTTTTCTGATTTGCGAGTTTATCATTTTTTAAATAACATTTTAACCATTTATGTAGGTATATCTAAACAGTATGTTGTTTATTTTTACTTGTTTTTTTAGCATAAAATGGTATCATACTGTATACAATCTTAAAAACTGCATTTTTCAGTCAACATGCTGTTTTTAAGATTTGTCCACATAGCATTTTATTTTCACTACTGTATAATACTTCATTGCATGACTGTACTCCCAGATTATTTATCTGTTCTCCTATTGACAGATCTATGTGTCCCCCCCATCCCAGGTTTTTGCTCTTATGAACAATGATGCTCTGAATATTCTCGAGCATGTCTCAAAAAACTATCAAGAGGTATATGCCTAGAAGTGGAATTACTGGCTGGTAGGATATGCAAATACTCAGCTCTATGAGATAACATTAAATATTTTTCAAAGTGAGTGCTCCAAAATGCAGAAGTATTTATGTTCCTTGTTTTCACCAGCTTTTGTAATTGGTAGACTTAATTTTCACCAGTGTAATAGACTAACTCTTATGCAAGAAAAAACAATGAGATAGTTTCTTCGTCAGTGTTTCCACACTCACTTTCAAATGTCAGTGAAGGCTTACTGCTCCTTGAGGGACTCAAATGTGTATAATAATAGTTCCATCTCCAGGATTCACCCCTGCTCAGTCTTTTTCTTGCCTGGGAAGAGCTGATCCTATCACAAGTTTACTGATGAGGAAGCCATTTCAGGGTAACCCAGTGGTTTCTTGAAAGCTCATGGGCAGAGGGGTTTTTGAACGAACAATTTGAAAACAGTATTTTAATTAAGAGATTCAAGCTGTTTCTATTTTCCTAATGACCAGTTCATGCTCTCATTGTAAATAACCTACCCAGGCAAGATGACAAGGAATCCTGTGGGTGACTTTTTCCCTCTCTCCTTTCTGATTTTCTGGACTACAAATTAAGACAGGTGGAGTTTCTTCTTACATATTTCCCCACTGGGCTTCCTGGGACTCCCCCCACCCCCAACTGCCTTCTTTTTGCTTCACTGAAGAAGTGAAAAATTGAGGTGATTCTCTAAAATGAACATCTTTATTGATTAGGGGCTGATTCTGACAGCATGTGGCCATCTGTTTAATTGGGTTTCACATCTAAGATGTAACTATACTTAGTAACGTGATTTATGAGAATTTCATTCAGTTCCCATTATCATTTTCTGATTTATGCCACTTAAGTCTGTTTCTGCATGCAGTAGAGACTTGAATAGAGAACAGAAAAAATCTGTAGGATTTTTTTTCTTTTTTTTTCTCAGTTCTGTGCCTTTGTGTGGAACCCTGTGATTTGTGGTTATAGCTCCTTATTGTTCCATCCTTGTCAAACTGGGTAGCAACGTCTTCAGATATGAAGTATAGTGTGAACTCATAATGATTTCAATCTGCCATATGAGGAGTTATATTCAGGAACTAAGGCAGAATTTAATTATATTTGAATTAATAAGGTGGTTAAGAGGAAAGTGAGGATCTGAGATTATTGGTGACTAAGCCTGTGCCTCCCTTTTTGATGACTGCAAAACTGGTTTTCCTGCCTTTCAAATAGACAAGGTGAGAACAATGATGGAAGATCTAGTTTTTATGGCCTTGGTTGAGAGTTTTATCCTTCCTCACCCTATTGTCATATCTGCCACACGTTGAGGTTACCTAGCCCATAACATTTGGGGGGGGGGTTAGCAAGATTAATTCGTAAAGTGCCAACACATTGCCAAGGTCAGGGCTTGTATATCTAAACCTGGCACACTAGAAATCCTTGGGACAGCCATTGTGTCACAGAACAAACAGCAGAATAGAAAGATTGGGGGGGGGTCTGTTGAGCTTTTGTTCTCAGGATATTTTATATATTAAAATAATATTTTTGAATATACTAAAAGTACACGCAACTTGGGAAAGTGTTGGGCAGTTTGTTGATATCGCCTATTACCCAGAAATTCCACTCCTGATAAAAACAAGTGTATCCTTACGCCCATCAAAAGACGTGTACAAGAATGTTTGTAGCAGCTTTATTCATAACAGCAAAAACCTGAAAAGAACCCAATGTCCATCAATAGAAGAAGAGGTAAATACATTGTGATATATTCTTATAATTAAATACTACATAACAATGAAAAAAACAAACTGCTCCACACTGCAATATGTACGAATGCCACTAACTTAATGTTGAGTGAAAGACCTAGGCATAAGAGTAAATATTAGTTTTTCTCATGCATATAAAGTTCAAGAACAGGTAAATAAATCTATGTGATAGAAGTCAAAATAATGTCTACTTTTGTCAGGGATATTGACTGGGACAGCGATGGGACACATTCTTTTCCTTGACCTGGGAGGCAGTTGAACATATGATACTCATTGTGTTCTACCACTGAGAGTTGTGCCTTCGCTTTTTTTTTTTTTTTTGAGTTGGAGCCTCACTCTGTCACTCAGGCTGAAGTGCAGTGGCATGCTCCCAGCCACTGCAGCCTTTACCTGCTGGGCTCAGGTGATCCTTCCACCTCAGCCTTTCGAGTAGCTGGAACTACAGGTGTGCACTACCACGCCTGGCTAATTTTTTTTTTTTTTTTAATTTATTGTAGAGACGAGGTCTCACCATGTTGCCCAGGCTGATCTCAAACCCGTAGGCTCAGGTAGTCCTCTCGCCTCTGCCTCCCAAAGTACTGTGTGTCTTCACTTTATGTTAAGTTATACCTCAACATAAATAGTAATGCCCCCTCCTTTCTCCCATAGACATATTTAGAACAGCATGTGGTATGCATAGACATTTGGGCTAATAACAGGTTGCTTCAGGTTAAGTCTTCAGAGGTATAGACCAGAAATTGGCAAACTTTTTCTGTAAATTGCCAGGTAGTAAATCTTTTCTGCTTCCTAAGCCATACTATCTCCTTTGTAACTTCTTAACTCTGCCATGGAAGCCATAGACAATTCATAAACCAGTGAGCATGACTGTGCTCTAGTAAAACTTTACTAAACAGGTGGCAGACTGGATTGGCCCATAGGCTGCCATTTGCCAACACCTGGAGTAAGTGCAGTGAGAGTATGGGCCTCAGTGAATCATTGAGGAGTGTTCTGACCCAGCTTCTATGGTTCTTTGGATCTAATCAGGTAGTGGTAGCAGTGGGAAGAGTTAGCACCTGATATCCGGTTTTCATTTCTACTAATATGGACTGGTATTTAAAATTTGTTTTATGTATTTGTGTATTTGAAAGATGCTTCATTTAAGTATTTCATTTTTATCTTCATACATCTCAAATTATATTGAAGAATTATTTTAAACAGTTAAAATCTTGGCTTGAAATCAAGCATGGCCTAAATGCTAAAACCAATGATTTTATTATCTTTGCTGTTATACACAAGGGATTTGGTTGCCTCAGTTTAATCACCAATATTCTGCTAAAGAAGATAAGCCTTTGTCCAGAGGCTGGGCTTATGCTGGAATCAAATTATAGAATTAATCTGAAAATCAAACATAGATTTGTTTTACTGTTAAGGAAATAACTGTGCTTCAAACTAGGAGAATTTCTCCTACTTCATTTGCTCTGCCTGAATCCCTAGATTGGAAACCAAGTTAGCAAATACTCACCTGTGGCTTCCACTGGAATTTAATGAAATTAAATCCTTGAATTCACTTAATGCTTCATTTGGGGACATGGGAAAATAAGGCTAACATCTAGAATTTGGGAATGGTTCTCCATTGTTTTAGAAAATTTAGGAAATTTTAGTACTCAATCCAAATTTCTCATGATCCAGAAGAGATCCTGATACTCAGAGCAGTTCCTAGTAATTTTTTCTACTTATTCGCCTAACATTTAAAGAGGCCCCTTGGCCGGGTGTGGTGATGCATACCTGTAATCCCAGCACTTTGGGAGGGGGAGGCGAGAGGACTGCCTGAGCCCAGGGGTTTGAGACCAACCTGGACAACTTGCAAGACCTTGTCTCTATAAATCAAAAAAATAGCCAGGCATAGTGGCACACACTTATAGTTCTAGCTACTTGGAAGACTGAGGCAGGAGGATCACTCGAGTCCAGTAGTTCGAGGCTGCAGTAGCCGTGACTGTGACACTGCACTTCAGCCTGGGCAACCAAGTGAAACTCCAACTTGTGGGGGGGAGGAAAGAGAGACCCCAATGAGTCTCACTTTCTGGTATTCACCCTGTATAGTCCCTTCCCATACTGAATAAGGCTTATCTCTGTGATCATCATGATAATATAGAAATAATGGAATAGGACTTTTGAAGCCAGGTCATAAAAGATGTTGTGGCTTTCACCTTTCTTTCTTGGATTACTCACTTTGGAGAAAGCCAACCACTATATTGTGAGGGCACTCAAGCAGCTTGTAGAGAGGCCCACATATGAAGGAACTGAGGCCTCTTACTCACTAGAAGCTATGTAGTGCAGCTTTTTGGAAGTGGATCATCCAGTCCAGCCAAGCCTTCAGATGACTGTGGTTTAGGCTGACATCTTGGCTGCAGCCTCATGAGTGATCCTTAGACCACTCAAATAAGCTGTTTTCAAATTTCCAACCCAAAAGAACTGTGGTATAGTAAATGTTTATTGTTTTAAGCAACATGTTATGGGATGTTTGGGGAAGTTTGTTACATAGCAAGAAATACAGGCATTAGAGCATGTCAGTTACTGACTTTTGCCAACCCCTAGAGTACAGTGCAGTGAGAATATGGGCACTGGCAAGCCGTTGAGGAGTCTTCTGACCCAGCTTCCATGGTTCTTTGGATCTAATCAGTAGTAGCAGTGGAGAAAGTGAGCAGCTCATTGGTGCTAGGGTACATAACATTAGAGTAGGTGTAGTGGTTAAGGGTATCGGCTCTGAGGTATGGAAGTTTGATTTTGAATCCTGGCTTGGCCATAATAACTTGCAACCTTGGGCACATTACTTAATACTTTTAAACCTCAGTTTATTTATCTGTGAAATGGAGATAATAGTAGTAACCATCCTATAACGTGTTTGTGATGATTAAATGAGATAATGGATATAAAATGCTTGGACTAGAGTCTGGTTCATAGTAGGTACTTAATAAAAGTCTTAGCTATTAGCTATTAGTAGTCTTTGCTATTGAGAAGTTGGGGGAGAGAGACTTGTTACCAGGTCATTCAGAGGACATCCTGATGCATGTGCAACAGCACGATGTGCAATGCATTGGGAGCTACAGTGGAGAAGTAATTAAATCTGGGGGCATCAAGATTGGATTTCCAGAGAAAGTGATGTTTGAAGTGAACTCATTTTACAGAATAGGAAAGAGAGACTCAGAGAGGTGAAGTAACTTGCTAAAGACTGCACAACTGGTAAATTGTAGAGCTGGGAATATAACCCAGGTTATCTGACAGCAGCTCTTAACCATCACTCTACAAGGTTCAAAACTGGGTAAGAAATGTGGGAATTACATGAGATGAAACACATGAACACAGTCTGAAACGCATTTAGAATAATGATTATTATATCATCTATTCAATCGTGTTGCTCTTTCACTAGTAGGGGGCTTGTTTCTGTCTAATATGGGAACAAGATATTCTAGAATGTGAGTACAGTTAGGAGGGTAAGAGTCAGAAGGTAGGATGGTCCCCTGGTCCTGCTGATTTCATGTCCAAAAGGGCTGTGGTATTGAGCAGTTCATTATTCCCTCCTTTAAGAGTGCTACTCTCTGCAAGCCCTTTGGCTAAGCCCATGATCTCTTTGGATCTTTAGGTTGGGGGCGGGGGGACTAGCAGGGGGATTATTTGAGAAATCCCATAACTGCCTTTAAAAGAATATTTAGATGTACTCCCTGAAAAGGTTTTACTTTCCAAAATGTACAATTAGATTTTAAGTTTTGTTAACTGAGCTGAAGTTGTCATGAACAAACTTCGAATAGTTTGCCAAATTGACAGATGATGCACTTAGCAAGGTTATAGAACACCTGCTACAACGATTTGTAGACATTCTTGTCCTAGTCTAGTTGAGTAACCTGGAGGTCCAGCTACTACCTTCCCAATTTCTAAGGCCTGACCAAGGAAGCAGCAAAGAATAGTGTTCTGGGTAGTGCCATGGGAGAATAAAGGTGCCCCCGTATGGAAAGCTCTGCAGTCTCATAGGATTTCCATTACTGTGGTGAGTCCCAGACCAGTGGCTATAGGGACACAATTTGCCACCTATAGGGCATTTTCCAGACATAGTGAACTGGGAAGGCTTCTTGGGCTGGAAACAGAAAGAATGAAATGATTATCAGAGTCATTCTGATGAAAGAGACAGGGTGTGATTGGGGCACTTACTGGGAACTACCTGCATGTGAACCACAGGAACCTGAGAAACAGCCATGGGAATGGGAGACAGGAAGTTAGGAATCAGTCTTATGAATTTATCTTGATGGCCACCACCTCAGCTGTCTGCCCTTTAAATAATTGTCTTTATTATATAAAAGTAGTTTATATTTATTCTAGAAAATCTAGAAATTTTTTAGATTAGCTTAAAAAATTTAAAATGTAATATCATTTGAAGATAGTCATGGTTAATAATTTGGCTGAATAACACTCAGCATATACTTACCTACAAACATTTTAAACTTAAATATGTGTTCATCCAACAGTACTTTTTTCACCACCGAACATTGTAACATGAATATTTGTTCCATTTGTTGTATATTCTTCTAAGTCATCATGTGTAGTATAACACCAAAAAAGCAACTTAATTTCTTCCCAGTGGACATGTAGGCTGTTTCATTATTGCTTAAAAACAACTCTGTGTTGAGAAGTGTTAAGTTAAAATGTGTGTGTGTGTGTGTGTGTGTGTGTGTGTGTGTGTGTGTGTGTGTGT
>NW_007118618.1:15117-25029 GCF_000164805.1 Carlito syrichta
GTTCATAATGGCAGCAGATAGTTGATTACCTAGGCAGGGAGAGTAACCCAAGGTCTGTAAAACAAAGTTTCAAGGCACAAACATTAAGCTTTGAATGTCCTTGGATTTAGGGAACAAAAAGGCATTTAGCTGGGAGTGTGTGTGTGTGTGTGTTGTTGATGGGAAGATCGTAGGAGGGCTAGAGTCATTATAACAGTTTGTTTCTTTTATCTCAGTGTTCCAATGGTTTGTCATGCAAGATACCTAGAAACTCATCCTTGGAGCAAGATGTTGATTATAAAATCCTAATGTCTGTTACTGGGGGAGGTTACAGTTTTACTCATTGGTAACTTTAAACAGTGGAATTAATTAAACTGACTTTAGAGCAAGAGAGTTAGCAGAGCCAATTGCATAATAAAATATTATTTACTAAAGTATACCACTAATTGGTAGTAACAGCAAAACAAAAATATAAGCCAACACCCAGTTGCCTGCCTTCAATGGCCGAGGTGACCCCATTTTGGCATTCGCTCTTTCAGTAAGTTTTGTGGCTAAGTCTTTGTCTAAATCCGAGACTGTTTCTTTAGGGTAAAATCCTAGAAGTGAAGGAGTTGCTGTGTCAAATGGTATGCCCCACTTAAAGGTTTTCAAATGTATCTTACCCATCTTCTCTTGAGAAAATTGGTACAAACTTGTATTTCCACTAACAGTAGATGAGATGATTTGCTTTTTACAAGTTGCATCTTACAGAGATTGTTGGAGGAGATGAATAAAGAGACTCAAGGTTTTTAAAATATCTAATTGATATGGGGGAAATGTTAGTCTCATTTTCATTCTTGACACCATTATTGCATAACCAGATATGTTTCAGTGAGCCCACACAGGCATTTTTTTGAGTGCCTACTATGTTTTCAGGCCTGGCTGAACATCCCTGATGCTCACGTCAGTTTTGAACACCTAGTAAGCAATTGATATATGAGAGGATCTATTGGAGTATGAGTAGAATATGAGACACTGCGTGAGAGGAAATTCTTCTTTTCTCCACAAGATGTTGAACTATATAACAGTAGTTCTCAAAGTGTGGTCCTTGGACCGGCAGCATCAGCATCAGCATCCCTTGTGATAGATGGGCATTATCTGGCCCTATCGATGGAATCAGAAGCTCTGGGATTTGAGCCTAGCAATTTATGTTTGAACAATATTTTAACCACCAAACCTCTGCAGGATGCCAAAGATTGAGAGCAACTGAGCTATAAAAATGCAAAAGAGGTCAAACCTATTTGGGTAAAGGTTGGGTGACTAATATCTCCTGGTTTGCCTGTGACCACTTCAGTTTTAGCACTGAGAGTCCTAAATCCCTGGAGCCCTTATAGTCCTGGGCAGACAGGGATGGTTGGTCTCCCTGGTAAGGTGGGGGAGGGCAGGTTGCAGCCAAAAGGTAATTATGTCTTTGTTGCAGCCAAAAGGTATTTATGGCAGGAAAAGAATAGAAGGGCCAGCAGAGATTTCAAGATGGAGGGTCGTTTTCAGAATCTGCTTTCTGCTTGTCAGCTCTAGGCTTGTAGATGTGGTGGCAGGAGGTTACCTGCAGGAAGCCAGCAGATGGCTAAGGCATCTTGCTGAATCCCTTGACAGGAGTCACAGCTGTTAGAACTCAATACTTTCTGGAAAGGGGAAGGTTGGCATTCACCAAACTACTGCAGGATGCCAACTTGAAAAAAAAAAGCCACGATTAATCTTAGCAATGATGACAATGGCATCCTTTTATAGAAAAAAAAACCCAAAGTATTTTGTAATTGCAGCAGTTTCTATGTCCTGACTGATAGCCCCATAGATTCTAGAATGCGTCCGGCTTATCTGATTACAAGAACTAATCCCAAGTAAGATGTAATGCTCATTCCCTCTTGAGAATTCATCCAGAATTTTTAAAGGCAGCTGCAATTAAAACTATTTTTGTCCTTTACTACTGTCATAATTTATAGGACATGTAAAGTTTCACTTTTGAAAGTATAGTCTGCAAAATTATAATACAACTATCTAATCATATGTCACATGCATGGTGTTGAGAGAATAAGACAGGAGGGCTGATTTATAGATCAGTTAAGTTACACATAAGCAGTTCCTAAACCAACAGTTCTGAACCTGTTTGAATGTTCTAATCATCCAGGGAACTTTTTAAGCATACTAATGTTCAGGGTTCCATCTTAGAGATTGTGACTTAATAGGTCTGGGGAAAGGGCTTGGACGTGTATATTTTTTAAAGCTCCCAAAGGATTCTAACGTGCATTTGAAGTTGAGAACACTGTACTTATCCTGACATAAATCAGTGGGTCTCACCTTTAGCATGTGCCAGAATAAACCGAAGGGCTGGTTGAAAATGCTGGAGCCCACCCCTGTCATTTGTGATACAGTTGGTCTGGGGTGGGACCCCAAAATTTGCATCTCTAACAAGCGCCCATGCAATGCTGATATTGCTGGTCTCTAGACCACACTTGAGAACTAATGTCCAATGTCCTAAACCATTTCTACCTCATAAACCCAAGTGCCCTAATTAACTTTAGTTTTTATCCATTAGCGTAGACATGTGAATAAATAACCCATCTCCCAAAATACTTCTGCACATCTACTTTTACATATGCAGTATTTCTTTTCTCTGCTGAGTTTAAAACATATTTCAATTAAAAAGTATACTTCAGAAAGCCTGATATAGGTTCACCTTCCTCTTTAGGTCTTGTTAAATAAGATTATTTATCTGGTGAGAGCCTTTCTTCCTCACTAGATTGTAGGTTCTTTGAGGACATCTGTATGTTCAAAGCTTACTTTGTGGTTGGAACATCACAGGTATTCGGTATATGTTAGTAGTCAATTGTTATGTACAGAAATTGCATCGTCATAACAAACCCAACTATTCCTAATATTTTTAATAATGGGATCTAAATATATTGACATCTCCAAAATCAGAATAATAAAATAAATTCACTTAGTGAACTATAGAACTAGAAGCTATATTGCACAGGACAAGTAAAATAAGTAAATGCAAGGTAACTACAAGTGAATTTCATAAGAAGTATATTAATGTTGCTAAGATTATACATCAGCAATAACCCTAAAATGTGGATTGATACATGGATTATTTCAGTAATATAAGTATACACTTAAGGCTTTTGAAAATAATTGTCATAACATGTACTAGAATGAAGCCACATTAACACATCAATAGATTAATGAAAAAGACCAAATAACTCATTATTTGACAAAACTAATAATGCAATTGAATGTATTGATATAGCCCATTAGCAAAAATATCACAAACATTCATACTGAGAGGAAACAGACACAGATACATACTCAATGGAAAACTCAAGTATATTTCTGGAGACAGCAGCAACAGCAAATATGGAAATAGATTTAATTCAATAAACAGCTAATTGTATATTTTAGTCCTCACATTTCAAGTCCATTGGATTCTCCTTTGGAATTTCTCCTGTCACCTTTTTCTGGACTGAATTTTCCTTTTCATTTGTTCCTGGCTGTGTCACTTCTGTCCCAGAGTCTGCTGGAGGGATTATAAGTGAACAAATTCAATAATGCTAATTCCTTCAAAGGAGTCACAAAAGATATTGAATTTAAGAATGACATATTCCCAAATTTAGATGACTTCAAGTTGCCTTACCAAAGTTTGCTATAGACAAAGGAAAAAAGCAAGTGACCTGGGGTTTGAAGACTGACAGCGAAAGTTGGAGGCTTCCCATTTTGTGAAATCTGCCCAAACACAGAAATAACAGAAAAAAGACATCTGAGTATGACTTGAAGTTGTTTTAAAATCAACAGTATTGGTGTTAATATAAAAAAATTCCAAACAACACCAAACTTTGGAAGGTAATGCTTTCCAAATATATTCTATATGGTAACTTTTTTGGAATCATTCACCTATAAATATGGAACTTAGAATTAATGCTGCAGTAAAGTGAAAGCAAGAAAGACTGTAGGACAAAGAGATCATATTAGCTCAATATTCTCAGAGCCAAAAGTCTTTGATGTCAGTCAGTATTTTGTCTTTTCTCCTTTTAGCATATGCCACAACCATAAAAAGAGAGAATGTTCCACTTTTATTCCTTGGGAGCTAAGGGGATACATGCGTGATGGAACATGCATAAAATTGGACAGGACTTTTTAGCTTGTTAATATCTGTATTCTGATCCAAAATATATTGGGAAAAATATGCCAATCTCAAAACTACTCTAGTTCTGTCATGATAGCAAGAAAACGGAACCAACAAATTCCCTCATTTGGAAGAAAAAGGAAAGCCAAAGCTTGAATAATGGAACATATCCCAGATCTGGTACTGAGTATGAAAACTTGAAGAAATAATACATTGGTACTGACTAATAGTATCATGTAATGTTTTATACTTTGGCTAACAAGATGTACTCGTAATGATAGATAATGCTTCAACCCCAATCAACCTTTGAGTTTCACATGGTACAGATTCCATTCATTTAAAAAATATTTATTGAGTGCTTATTATGTGCCAAGTATTGTTCTCACTCTGAGGATATCACCATGAAAGAATAGTAAAAATAAAATAAAAGTTCCTTTTGTTATGGAACTTGCATTCTAGCTGGGGAAAGACAGACAATTTATAAAAAATAAGTCAAATGTAGAGCATCATAGATGGTGTTATGATAAATTATAAATCAAGGAAGTGAGTAGGATAACACCCCACCCTCTTTAAAAAGCACTAAGGAAGGTTCTAATGAAAAGGTAACATTTGAGTAAATATCTGACACAAGCCATGCAGATAGTGGTGGAAAGAATGTTCTATTTAGGGAGAGAAGGGTAGGTTGAAAGGGAAATTGTTCCTTTTTCTTTCATGTCTCTCTATACAGTGTGAATTTGCAAGTCCTGAGTATATTTATTTATTTTCTTGAGGTTCGAGCTGTGGTATAGTGGGCTAATTTTGTTTTCTTCTTAATATTTGTCTGTGCTAAAAAACTTAATGCAATTAACAATAACAAAACGGGTACTGAAACCCAGGCATGTTGAGGCATTTAAGCTTTCCAGGAAAGCCATAGCTACAGTCAAGATGTGACTTTATGACTACAAAAGTCATATAGTTGAATCTGGAGTAATCACCCACTGAATGTGATCAGTTCTTTGGCAATTTGTCCTAAACAAAAGCATTGTGTCTGTTACAGTCAGTATTTTGCTAAGCTCCAATTAAGTTAGTTCATATTTGTTGGTACAAGAATTATAATGAGAAACTTCAGTAAAAATGAAAGCTTAGCTCCAGTAGAAAACAAAAAGCAGGCCCTCGTGTTTTTCTCAGGTGCAGATTTGAAAAAAGAGACATTATTGCTATTAAATAATGAAATTATTACAAAACCAATATTTTCTTTCTTCAGAATTTGAGTCATTGAAATAATATAACCACAATTTGTATTTTTGCTTGAAAGATAAATGGAATTTACCAGGGTTAGCAAATGTAAGAACAAAATAATACTATATAAGCTTAGTTAACTATTAACTGTTTTGGTTAGACTTTGGAAGAATTTTCTATAGTTGTGTCTGTCTCTTTTTTTCTCTCTTCTTTCTAAAAAAGTTATTTTTAACAACACAAATTGATTACCTTTAAGTCATCAAAATTTAAAACACTACGTTATGTCTAAAACCCTTTTGACAACTCACCATCCCAAACCCAGTTTTCTCCAAAAGGTAATGTATTATTATTATTATTTTTTGAATTGGAGTCTCATTCTGTCGCCCAGACTGGAGTGCAGTGGCCGCTCCTGGCCACCGCAGCCTCAACCTGCTGGGCTCCGGCGATCCTTCCGCCTCAGCCTTTCGAGTAGCTGGAATTACAGGCATGTGCTACCATGCCTGGCTGATTTTTGATTTATTGTAGAGATGAGGTCTTGCTGCCCAGGCGGGTCTCGAACCTGCGGGCTCAGGCAATCCACTCACCTCAGGCTGAGCCACCGAGCCCGGCGGTAATGTATTTTATAGACTATAAAAAATTTACATATGTTGCCTGGGTTTGGTGGCTCACATCTGTAATCCCAGCACTTTGGAAGGGTGAGGCAGGAGAATGGAGACCAGCCCAGGAGTTAGGGACCAGCCTAGGCAACATAGGGAGACATAATCTCTACAAAAAAAAAAAAAAAAAAAAATCATCCAGGCATGGTAGTATGCACCTATAATCCCAGCTACTCAGGAGGCTGAGGGGAACGGTTCATCTGAGCCCAGGAGGATGAGGCTACAGTGAGCTGTGATTGTGCCACTGCACTCCAGCCTAACAACAGAGTGAGACTCCTGACTTAAAAAAATACAAATTTGGCCAGGCATGGTGGCTCACACCTATAATCCCAGCACTTTGGGAGGCAGAGGCAAGAGAATTGCCTGAGCGCACAGGTTCAAGACCAGCCTGGGCAACATCACGACACCTCGTCTCTATAATAAATAAAAAAATGAACCAGGCAAGGTAGTGCATGCTTGTGGTTCCAGCTACCTGAGACAGAAGTATCACCTGCCCAGCAGGTCGAGGCTGCGGTGGCTGTGAGCATGCTACTGGACTCCAACCTGGGCAACAGAATGAGGCCTTGACTCAAAAAATAAAATAAAATAAAAATTTGCATATGTATATACATATACACACATGCATATATGTACACACATATATATTCTCACACAAATAGGATAGTTATTTAAAAATTAATTAAATGTGTGTATATCTATATCTTGCTTTATTTCAATAACATGTCTTGAGGATTTTTTCCATGCTAGAATATTAGGATCTACCTCTTATTTCATTTGCTGCATAGCAGTCCACAATATAGCTATACCATAATTAAGTCATTCCCCTCCTATTGGACGTTTAGTTTGTTGCATACTTTTCTCAATTCCAAGCAATGCAGCAATGGATTCTGTAGTGCACTTGTACAAATGATCGGAAAGTGGTTCTTCAGTGTGGTACCCGGATCAGTAGTATCAGCATCACCTTGGAACTTATTAGATGCAAATTCTCAGACCAACTAACTCAGAAACTCTGAGCATGGGGCCCAGCAATGTGTAGTTTAACAAGCCCTCCAGTGATTCTGATGCATGATACAATTTGAGAATCACTAGTAGATATGCATATATAGTTAGTTCTACTAGAGTGTGATATGTGTTCTTAAATATCATTGTGCTGTGAAAAAGTATATAATAAAAACCACAAGAGTTCTGGGAAAAATTGGGTTAGGAGCATAACAGTCAAAAACTTCATCAGTGACACATGAGAACAAAAGCTGGGAACCTAATAAAATGGTAGCACAATTTCTTACATGTTAAATGGGTAAATACACAAATGCTACAATAAATACCTTCCTTTGAAAAGACCTGAAGTTTGCTTGTGGAAGTTGGCATTGGGGGGATTGCCTCTTGTAAGCTATTCTGTAGTGGTGGAAGGAGAGTTATCTGAAATTGGAAGGGAAGTTTTAATACCAGATGTGGTGGGCATGGCTTTTAACTCACCTGGTAAACTGAGGCAGTTGGTCATGTTGAGATATGTACATGCTCATTTTGTATATTCCTGTATGACTCAGTTCAGTCGGGTAAAGTTTTCTGCTTTTACCTAGCATTTCTTGTGGATAAGGAAGTGTGAAACTGGAGGTATGTCCAAAATTTTCCCTAATGTATCGATTGCCTTGGAATAAATTTGCCTTTTCATTACAGGTGTTATAGCAAAACTGACTGCGTATATGGATATGTATGCTTACACATATATGACATAAACAGGACTCCATTATTGTACGGAATGCTGTTTTTTCACTTAATTTATTTCACCCGCTATCTCTTAGAGCTTTTTCCATATCAGCACATAGAATTACTCATTTTTTAAAAAATGGCATTTAAAGCATTAAGGGATGACTACATTGATCTCCAAAATGCTTTCAACAATTTACATTCCCACCAACATGCTTTCTACACACTGGCCAATATAACCTATTATCAAGTTTATTAATTTTTGCCAACCAAATAGTTAAAGTATTCTCTCCACCCTCTCCCACCTCTGCTCCCCCCACATTTACACTGTGAGGAATGCCTCCCATGAGTACACTGATGGAAAAAGGAGCTTAAAAATGTGAGACAGGTGGTGAGGCAGTGATGAAATAAAGGAAATAAAATGAATATGAAAGAAAACACAAGAAAAACCTATTTAAAAGGGAGAGAAAAAAATTCTCTTTCTACTTATTTATTTTTCACTTCTACTTTTGCTAAATACAACTTATCCACTTTATGAGATAAGATATAGAGTTGACCCTGTTGGGATTCTGTCTATCATTCTAGCTGGTTGACATCTCCAAAAATGCAGCTTACGCTGTTAATCCATCCACTTCAGCAAAACATGCCTAAGGGCATCAGATTCTTCTGTTTATCAGTATTGAGTTCCATGGCCCCGACAAGCTGAGCAGATGCAGCTGATCAGGGTAATGTGATGGCTTCAGCACTTGAGTCTGGGGCCTCTAACAGCAAAAGTGGCAGAAATAGAGGCTCATGCAGGTGTCAGATGTTTTCCTGTAAAGAGGTTGGCAATGGACATAAATGCTTCCAGCTGGGCACATTACCAGGCAGGGAAGCCATAATGATTTAATAATTAAATCACATTGGTTTATGATCATTGCTCATATTAGGAAATATCATTGCTTTTTGATGATTTATTATATGAAACCAAATTTTCATATAAACACTGTGATTTGCATTTATATCTAATATATATTTGCATATATATCTAAGTCAAAATAACTTACTAAAAGTTATCACCAAAAAAAGAGGATGGGATATTGATGTAAAGATGCCAAAGGTATTTAAGAACATGCAGAAATGATAAAGATTAACATGAGGCTGCCCCTTCAAAGTCATATGATGCATCTTCTTTTATGTGAAAACAGCAGGAAGAGAGAGAGCTACGAGCTGGATCCATCTCTGTTTTGCAGTTAGGTTTTTGCACCTTGGAATCTCAAACTATGATATAATTAATAAAATATAACGAATATATATATATAAGGGTTATATAGAACCAACATTTCCCTTCTATATTAAGAACTTGCTTTCCTGCCCTCATTTCTCCTTGTGTGTCCTGGCATGGAGGGGAGATAGAAAGTGAAGAGGGAGGAGGAACATTTTAACTCATAAAAGAGCTTTCAGTCTCATGGGGCCTAGAGTAGTTGCTTTTGAGCAGCCAAAGATACTGGAAAGCTTCTTTTTTCTTAGTTACTATTCCTTGCATTATCAGCTATGATGGCTAGTAACTGCAGCTCCTAAACTCAACCCAGCTCCATTGTCTCCTTAGTGGTGAGTTGTTAAAGCAATACAAAGGATATCTCCTGCTCATCTGTTCTCAGGGCCAGCTACATAATTTGGGGAACCCAACGTAAAATAAAAATGTGGGCCCTCTTTGTTCAGGGAGCAGAAAAATGTACCATTGAAGGTGCTAAAATATAAAGCTCTGTCCTGTCCTCCATAACCTTTCTCTTTGACTTGTCATGGTTTTTTATTTATTGTTTGATGTTTTTATAAGAAATATTGAAAATGTAAATTATTATTATTTTTTATTATAAAGATGTGGGGTACAATTCAGGATTAGGTATACAAACGTTGATTATGCAGGTACCCTTGTTGATGAGGTGTGCCCCTCCCTCCCCTAGCAGTTTCCCTCAACTGCCAATCCCATCCCCCTCCCCTGATAGTTTCCCACTACTGCCAATCCCTTTCTTATAGCATTATAATTGTTCAAGGTCACCTTATGAGTGAGAACATATGGAACTCAGTTCTTTGTTTCTGTGATAAATCACTGAGTATGATCGACTCCAAATCCATCCAGGTTGCTGCAAAGTCCATATATTTGTCGTTCTTTATGGCTGCATAATATTCCATTGTGTATATGTACCACAT
>NW_007118618.1:25216-73622 GCF_000164805.1 Carlito syrichta
AATCCACTCACCTCAGCCTCCCAAGGCGTGGGATTACAGGCTGAGCCACTGAGTCCGGCTGTACCACATTTTTTTTATCCAGTCTGGTTTCGATGGGCAACACGGTTGGTTCCATGTTTTTGCTATTGTGGATAGAGCTGCAACAAACATACGTGTGCAGGTATCTTTTTTGTTGAATGATTTGAATTCCTCTGGGTATATTCCCAATAGGGCAATTGCTGAGACATATGGAAGGTGAATTTCTAGTTCTTTCAGAAATCGCCACACTGTCTTCCAAATAGGCTGCACTAGTTTGCGTTCCCACCAACAGTGTAGAAGTGTTCCTTTTTCTCCATATCCTCGCCAGCATCTGTTGTTTGTTTTATTGTTTTATTAATGATGGACATCCTTACTTGGGTTACGTGGTATCCCAATGTGGTTTTGATTTGCATTTCTCTGATGATGAGTAAGGCTGAGCACTTTTTCATGTGTCTGTTGGCTGCCCGTATATCTTCTTTTGACAAGTGTCTATTCATGTCTTTTGCCCACTTTTTAATGGGGCTGTTTGTTTTTTTTCCTTTTGACATGTTTGAGTTCCTTGTAGATCCTAGATGTTAGGCCTTTGTCAGATATACAGTTGGCAAATGAAAATGTAAATTATTAGCATGAATTATATCACTTATCATATTGTGTGATACCAATTTTAAATACAGATATAAGAGCATTTAATTTGTATGTCGAATTACCAAAATGACGCAGTTTTATTGTGTAGCTTGTACATGTATTTGCATATACATGTACATGCATATGTATTTTGTTCTTATCAGCATGGTGGAAGTGCTGCACAAAACCAACTCTACTGTTTTAATTTCATGTATCAATGTGCACACAGTTTACCAACACTCTTTACCTTCGGCTTACTAATGAGTAAGGAAGGACTGAAAGGAAGGAAATACTGGGTTGTCCTATCTTTTTCTTATATGTCTTCATTTCTGGAGTAAGTGGTTGGCCAGTACAGGGAAGTAGCAGGAGTCAGAAAGGATATGACAGGATTCCTCGGTTATTCATGTTTTTTTAGAATGCCACTACCTTCTTTTAATGATCAAAATGAATTCTTGTTTGAATGGAAGGCATTGTGAATTTTTTGGGCTGTCAGAGCCCCCACTTACTCAGTCCTAGACATAACATGCTGACCTTGTATTCATTCTGCATTGCACTGAACTCCCAAGCATTGTAGGTCTGCTGGAATCCTGTGCTCCTGGGGCATTGTGAACACTGTGTGTGAATGGGGCTTCTATGAGCTGCAGACATGCATATTGAGTGTTTCCTCTGTTCACGCACTTGTTCCATTGTCTCCCAGGCTTCACTTACAAAATACAAGTTCAAAGATAAAATTATTAAGAATTTCAAGATAAAACAAAGTGCATGACCCTTCTCTGCATGAGGCCTATGGGGCTGTATAGGTTGTATGTCCATGAAGCTGGCCCTTTCTGTATCAGGGAAGCTGCTGGACAGCCTGAAGTCTCATGGGCACACTGTGAGTGAAGGACCCCAATTCACAGCAGGCTGGACACTGCCAATAGTGTTTCTGTGCAAAATGATTTCCTTGAAACCTTTTAATATACTTATTTCATCTCAGTTGAATTATTTATTTGTATGTTTATTTATTATTATTATTTTTAAGAGACAGGCTGGAGTGCAGCGGCGTGATTATAGTTTGCTGCAGCATCCAACTTCTGGGCTCAAGTGATCCTCCTGCCTCAGCCTCCTTAGTAGCTGGTACTACAGACATGCCACTATGCCTGACTAAGATTTTTTAAATTTGTTGGAGAGACAGACTTCTCACTATGTTGTCTTGGCTGGTCTTGAAGTTTTAGCCTCAAGCAATCCTCCTACCTTGGTCTCCCAAAGTGCTGGGATTATAGACGTGAGCTACCATACCTGACTCAGTTGAATTAATATCATCCTTGAGATGGTTGGATCTCTTAGAGGGCTTCTAGTGCCATAAGGAGTGCCTTTCAGATGAACCCTTGAAACCTCAAGGCTGTGTCTAAAACCTGGTACTCATCATTATATCAAATCCATTTTTGTTTGTCTTTTCCACAGGATTTCCAGCAGGAGAGCTCCAGAAGCCTTTCTTTTGGGGAACAGAATATCCTCGGTGAGTAAATTAGTAAGGAAACCAGTTGTTGACAGATTCAGAGGGAACACATTGCTTTGACAGAGGTCAGCAGAAACAAAGTCAGTGATTATTCAGCAGAAAGAGGGCATAGAACCTGGCATGAGTCAGATCTACTTTTATCATTTTAGGGATTTGTTTTCTGATCCTTGTTATCAGAGTGTGTGCCAGGACAGGAAAGCCAGCTTACACATATGCGGTTTTCATTTTTGTGAATTTATTCACTTACCATTGACTCATAGTACCAATATTTAGAACTTGAAGGATTGTTGGGGTTTTGAGTTGTTGGATCTAAAACTATTCCAGGTAGAGGAAACAATGTGAGAAAATGAAGGAAAAGTGTTTAGAGAATGGCAGAGTTCGGTTTGGCTAGCCCAAATGGTATATGAAAGGAAGCAGTGGGAAAAAAGTTTGGAAAAGAAGTTTAACCTTCTTTTGATATTAGAGGGCTCTGAATGCCAGGTAAGAAGCTTGGATCCTAAGAGGCAATAGAAAATATTGATGGTTTTGAGTCAGTAAGTAAAATAATCAAATTTGTCTTTAGAAATATAACCTGGGCAGCGAGATCTCATCTCTACAATAAATCAAAAAATCAGCCGGGCGTGGTAGCGCATGCCTGTAATTCCAGCTACTTAGAAGGCTGAGGCGGAAGGATCGCCGGAGCCCAGCAGGTCAAGGCTGCGGTGGCCCGGGAGCGGCCCACTGCACTCCAGTCTGGGCGACAGAGTGAGACTCCAATTAAAAAAAAAAAAAAGAAATATAACCTGTGGAGTTATAGATAAGTCTGGACTTAGGAATACTGATTTAAAGGCCATTAGTACAATAGCTGGTAGATTTATGTCATTCAGAATTTCCATATGTAGTAGGGATTTTGATAATACTTATTGTCAATACTATCACCACTTTTATTATATACCTTTGCTTGCTCTGTCACTTTAATGCATGGAAAATTTAGTCTTGATTTTGGGAGCTGAGTCTCTTGCATTTCGGTTTAGTATATGACAATTTAAATGTGATTATGTAGGTTTAAAAAATATGGATTCCCATATATATATATATATATATATATATATATATATAAATAAGATAAATATGATGGCGATGTTTTGATTTGAACTTCCCCAGAAGCAGACCCTGTGATATGTATTCAAGTGCAAATAGTTCTTTTGGGAGATGGCACCGGGAAACACCAGCAGAGGAGTGAGGAAGTGAGACAGGGAGCAAGGAAAACAAAGAATTATGTCTTATGAGTAATTTACAGCTGCTAAAATGAATTGCCACACGCTTAGTGACTTAAAACTACATAAATTTATTAGTTTATGGTTCTGTAGGGCAGGAGTCCAATCTGGGTCTCATTGGGCTAAAATCAAGGTGTCAGCAGGTCTGCATTCCTTTTTGGAAGCTCTAGGGAAGAGTTCATTTCCTTGCCGTTTCTAGCTTCTAAAGGGAACCACGTTCTTTGACTCATGGGCCTCTTTCTTCATCTTTAAAGTTCCATAGACACATCTCCTTCTGACTCTCATCTTCTGCCTCTCTTTTCTACTTTCACGGGCCCTTGTGATTACATTGGGCCACCCAGATAATCCAGGATGACTTCCTGGATTTCTTGTCAATTGATGAGCAACCTTAATTTTATCTGCACCCTTAATTCCCTTTTGCTGTATAACATAACATACTTATAGGTTCCAGGGATTAGCATGTGTACATCTTTTGGAGGCCATTATTCTACCTACCACATGTGTGTTACAAAGCCAGTTGTCATCATGGGCAACTGGGGCTCAGTCTTACTGGGAAACTATAGAACATTCTTCAGAGTCATTCCAACTAACAGGTAAGGGAGCCGGAGTATTTATCCTTCAACTCACCTTCCATCATTGATTGAGGGTTGCTACCAGGGGTATTACCTCCTTGGCAGTGCCCAGCCTAGGTGGGCACTGGTGGCTGGAGAAAGTCCTTAGGCAATTAATTTCAGGTGCTGGCATTTGGAAGCTCTCAGATTGGTGTGATCAAAATTGGTGAGTGCTGAGGGGACATGGGCAGGTTATCAGTAAAGTCTACTATAAGAAAACACTATCATTAGAATGAAAATTGTTTGTATTTAACCAAAACCATTAATGCCATTCCAGGCTTCGGCTGCATTTTTTTTTTCCTTTTTTTAGTGTTTAGGTATTTGCAATCAATTTTCCCTACTTTTAAGATTAGAAATATACATATGTATATGTATATTTCTAAAAATTTAACACTTAGGCTAAATATTCCGTAAGCTTTTTTCAGCTAAAATGTCCTAGAATTCTTTGATTTTGCTTATTGTTAACAATTTAACTGAGCTTCTATTATTGTTGTTATGTAGCTGGAGACATGAAAATCACTTGATTCGGTTTTGAAGTTATTGATTCAGTGATTTGTTTATTGGGTACATGAGCATGAGCATGATTTTTCTGACATACAAGTCAAGATCATAGAAACTTAGGAATTAATGTTGGCATCTGTCTGTGAGTTCTGCCATTGTTGATACTTGAGTGTGTGAGATTTTTTTTTTCCTAAAGAATTCTATGTCCTCACTAAAGTCATCCATTCTTACTTAAGATATCCACTCAATGAATAGCTATTAGGTATTATTAAGTATACTTGACATTAAGAATATGGAGATGCTGAAAGACATGGGAAGACATGGTCCAGTGAGAAGGCTTTTCATATATCCATGTCTCCTGTATTGATAGATGGATAGCTTCCATAATCAAGGGAGTGGACCTCCTTTCTGTTCACCCTGGTCAGCTTAGCCCTCACCTGAGTGTTAAGTCTAATTATGAGGCATGAACAAGCTTTTGTTTCTAGAGGAATCAGGTTTATAAATGACTGAAGACAACATTTCCCAAAGTGTGTGTTCCATGTAATAGTAATAGAGGTAAGTCTCCTCCTTCCTTCTGCTTTGAATACTCACACTACTCATCAGCATAAGTTTCCAATAACTTATGTAAGAAAGAAACCTATATAAATATATTTAATCCAGAAGTTCCCAAACTCCCCTTTTCCTTATGTTTTTGGAAATGCTAGTCTAGAATTCGTAACTGAAAAATGAGAGTTGAGAGAACTTGAGAACAATTCAAGAGAACCTTGTAACTATCTTCACATTTTTGAAGGAAAGTTAAGCAGAATGATTTCCTCTATTCAGAGGGGTCAATAGATGTTTAACTAGAAGCTACACCAGACCAAGAGATGGAAGCCATAGAAAAGAAATTTTAGATCAATATTAGGGAGAGCTGTTAAATTTAGACCCACTAAAAGAGGAGTTGGGTTATCTCAGAAGGGGGTGAGCTGCTGGTCACTGAAAATACCTAAGCAGAAGTCTTATGACCATTTGAATGGTTTTTGTAGAAGGGGCTCATGACTCTAGTAGGAAGCTGAACCAGATGACCTTAAAACCACTTCCTCCTCGAAGATTTTTGATAGCTGTGTGAGATCATGGTTAGTCCAGAAAGCAGTATAGTTTTTTTTTGTTGACAGCAAATTCTGCGCATATGTTAAGCCCATTGGGTAATAAGATCAAAAGAGAAACTGAGTAAGTAGTAAAATTATTGTCTTTCTCATTTTATTTTTGGAAAGCTAGATCTTCATTGAAAGAAGTATTCCAGTTTCTAGCCAGCCAGTCACAGTTGTATTTTGAAAGTTATATGAGTTTATTTATTTTTTTATGACATGCTAATTTAAATAATTCTCATTGACAAAATGGAGGATGCGAATTTAATATTATGAAACATTATTATTATCAGGCTTAGTCATATAAAATTACTTTTTCTTTGTCTCTTGTCCAAAGAACTGTGATTATGTAACTGAGAATTGAAACTTACAATGATTCAATCATTCTCTGAATTCTCTATTACCGTTTGCAAATAGGAAGCTTGTTGGAGCAGTCCTTCTTAAGGGACATTTATTGCAGAGCAGTTTCTATAAACTTCCATTGTTCATTCCTTAAATTCATCCAGTCAACAGCATTGACTGAGGGCTGTAGAGGACTGAATACTTATTCTCAGGGCTGAGAGACCTGGAAAAACTAAATGTTGCAGGCTGGACATTGATAGCTACTGCTGCAAAAATTAACACTATGTAAAGTTATAAGTTTATCCCACACTACTATGATAGCTCTATGATTGAAATGCATAATTTTACTCTTACTTCTTTAATGAAGGTTTGCAATGATGGAAAAACAGTAGGAAGCATTTTTTCAAATGCAAATTACCTTGCAGGAAAGAAATAACAAAGGAAAGAATTGCCACCAAGAGGAAAAATTAAATCTTACAGCACTTTCTTGGGTATAGTTGAGACAAACAATTAGCATGGTAAGGATCATTATGTCCTGTAATAACATGTTGCTTCAAAAATTTCCATTCCTTTCAGTTATAGGTCCTGTCTATTTGCTGGGAAACTTTTGATGTTGCATGTCAGGAGCCAACTGTGAAATATTTTTAGTATAATTGCAAATCTCATGATGAATCCCTACAATAAGAATTCTAAGTTGTCTATAATCCTCATCCACAGGTTATATGACTAAAATAAGATACATATAGATCTGTCACTTGCATAAAGTGGTTAAAGTCAACTAATCAACTAAATTGTCATTACTTTCTTACTATGTACTAGGCACAGAGAATTTAGCTTTGAACAAGTACATTAAGAGTTCACTGAAACTTAGAGTTGAGAGAAAATCACAGATACACACATATGGAAACCCATTTTGATTTATTCATATATTACAAATATTCTTTGCTTCAGTTATCTGTTGCTACATCACAAACTACCACCAACCAGTCATTTATTGGCTTATGACTTCTGCAATTTGGGCAGGACTGAGCTGAGACAGCTGGTCCCTGCTATGTATAGTGCTGGTTCAGGCAGCTTAACTAGGGCCGGAGGATTTAAGGTGACTTCACTCATATGTCTGTGCCCCAGTTGGGCTGGCTCTAATGCCTGGGGCCTGGCAGGGGCCTCTCTCTCTTCCTTCAGAGTGTCTCAACGTTTGGAGTTTCTTGCTTGCTTCACTTGGCCTTTCTCTCCAGCTGGGTGGTTGAACTCCTTTTCATTATGGCTGACTTCCAAGAGGGCAGAAAATGGAAGCTACAAAGTCTCTTAAGTCCTGGTCCCAGAAGACATACCTGACCCCTTCCACTGCATTGTTGGTCACAGCAAGTCCCAAGGCTAGTCCAAATGTAAGGGTAGGGAAATAGATTGCCTCTTGATGGGAGGAGGGGACATGTGCATTCAGGGGTGAGTAGAGTTGTTGGTGGCCACCTTTATAGATAACCTACCACATGCTTCTTCAGAGGTGAAGAGAAATAATGGAACACTTTTTCTAAACCTGGTTGACTTCACAGTCTTTGCTATTCAGTTGTCACCTCATCTACAACAGAGACTAAGGAACATGACTACTTTTGAAAACAGTGATCCCTTTTAATCTCTGCTCTATTCTTTTTATGACTGCATCTGGAAAACAGTTTAACTTCTAAGATTATAGTGACTTTTCAACAAGTTTTCAGATAAAAAAAGAAATGGTATATTTACTGACAGCATCTTTTGAAGCTCTGTTTTAGGTGTTCATAAATATAAAATATAGCTAGAGCAGATATGGAATCATAGAAATCTCAGGGCTGAAAGGGATTTTAGAAATTATCTCTCTTACATCCCTAATTTCACACTAAGGACACTAAGGTTCATATGTGATCATGATGACAATGTTGGAACTTATATCTTCTTTGCCCATTTCAATTGGAAGGTGTGTTTAATTTTTTTTACGGTTTTATGGGTATAGTTATTAGATTGTTATTACCATGGTTACTAGAAAACAGTTTATCTTGGCTTTCCATTGAAAAATTAAAGGATTATGCTCTGAGATTCTTGCTTGTAATTTTTTCCAAATTGTGTATTTATGCCATAGATCTCTGAGTTATGGTGCTATAGGAGTAATTGTCGGACATGAATTTACACATGGATTTGATAATAATGGTAAGTACTGGTTCATTTTATAAGCTGCTGCTTTTATAATAATGTTGACTATATGCATGTTAATTGCGATTATCTTTGCATAGCAGCAGCAACAAAGCTTGAAGATTATCCAATGCAATATGATTAGGGATTGAAAACTTTTCCCCATTTCTTGCTGTGATAACTTGCAATAAATAAGCAATTGTTCCCATTGGTGATAGAGGTAGAATAAAAGAAAGACCTTGTAAGCTCAATGAAATTAGCTTTGCATTTAGATCAGAATTGCTGTAGTACCACAACAGTTACAGGAATTGCTTTATAGCTTCTCCCTTTGTCATTTCTTTATTCACCATCTTGGTTGAATATTCTCCCTGGTGGTGTGAGCTCTGCTCCAATGATGATTATACATGTCTCCGAGTTAGGACTCGAGCTCGGCTGACTGATACCTTTAAACAATTTCAAGGATTATGCAGTTTTTAATCTCTATTTTTCTTTTTCTTTTTGAGTCAGAGTCTCACTCTGTCACCCAAGCTGGAGTGCAGTGACACACTCACGGCTACCGCAGACTCAACCTGCTGGGCTTAGGCAATCCTTCCACCTCAGCCTTCCAAGTAGTTGGAACCACAGGCACGTGCCACCATGCCTGGCTAATTTTTAAAATTTATTGTAGAGATGCGGTCTTGCCAAGTTGCCCAGGCTGGTTTCGAACTCCTGAGCTTAGGCAATCCTCTTGCCTCTGCCTCCCAAAATGCTGGGATTACAGGTGTGAGCCATTGCATCTGACCTGTTTTCCTTATATTAGTGTATATTCAGAATTCTTTTTTCCCCTTTATTTTAAAGATGTGGGGTACAATTAAGGGTTAGGTATACAAATGTTCATTATGATGAACATACCCTTCTGATGAGGTCCCCGTCTGATGAGGTGTGCCCCTCCCTGCACTGGCAGTTTCCCTCAACTGCCCATCCCACCCCCTTCCCCTGGCAGTTTCCCACTACTGCCAATCACTTTCTTATAGTATTATAATTGTTCAAGGTTCGCTTATGAGTGAGAACATATGGTACTCTGTTCTTTGTTTCTGTGATAGATCACTGAGTATTATCGACTCTAAATACATCCATGTTGCCACGAAGTCCATGTTTGTCCTCATTTAAGATGGCATAATATTTCGTTATGTATATGTACCACATTTTTTTAATCCAGTCCAGCTTTGATGGGCAACATGGTTGGTTTCCTGCTTTTGCTATTGTGAATAGAGCTGCAACAAACATGCATGTGTAGGTATCTTTTTTGTAGAATGATTTGTGTTCCTCTGGGCATATTTCCAGTAGGGGGATTGCTGGGTCATATGGAAGGTCAATTTTTAGTTCTTTCAAAAATTGCTACACTGTCTTCCAGAGAGGTTGCACTAGTTTGCATTCCCACCAGCATTCCTTTTTCTCTGTATCCTCCGCAGCATCTGTTTTGTTTGTTTTGTTCATGATGGCCATTCTTACTGTGGTTAGGTGGTATCTCAATGTGGTTTTGATTTGCATTTCTCTGATGATGAGTGAGGCTGAGCACTTTTTCATGTGTCTGTTGGCTGCTCATATCTCTTCTTTTGAGAAGTGTCTATTCATGTCTTTTACCCACTTTTTAATGGGGCTGCTTGTTTTTTTTTTCCTTTCGACGCATTTGAATTCCTTGTAGATCCTAGATGTCAGGCCTTTGTCAGATAAACAGTTGGCAAATATTTTTTCTCATTCTGTGGGCTGCCTCCCTGCTCTCTTGATGGTTTATTTTTCTTTACAGAAGCTCGTCAGTTTGATGAGGTCCCACTTGGTTATCTTATTTCTTATGGTATGGGCACTTAGGGTTCTGATCAGGAATTGGTTGCCAGTTCCAATTTCTATATGGGTGTCTCCTGCATTTTCTAAGATTCTTGGTTTGTTGTTTTACATTTGGGTCTTTGATCCATTTAGAGTTACTTTTTGTGTATGGTGATAGGTAAGGTCCTGTTTCAATCTTCTGCATGTGATCAGCCAGTTTTCCCAGCACCATTTACTGAATAGGTTCTCCTCTCCCCAGTGGTGGTTGTTGGAGGCTTTGTCAAAGATGAGTTGGTTGAGAAATTGAGGCTTTGCTTCCAGAATTTCTATCCTGTTTCATTGGTCTGTATGCCTGTTCTTGTACCAATACCAGGCTCTTTTGATTGTTGTAACCTTATAGTTTGAAGTCTGACAGTGTGATACCTCCTGCTTTGTTTCTTTTGCTAAAGATTGTTTTGGCTATTTGTAGTTGTTTATGTTTCCATATGAATGTCTGTATTGTCATTTCCAGGTCTGAGAAGAATGAGGTTGGTAATTTAATGGGTATTGTGTTGAATCTGTAGATTGCCTTTGGCAGGATGGACATCTTAACACTGTTGATTCTTCCTATCCATGAGCATGGACTATTTTTCCATTTGTTTGTGTCTTCTTGGATTTCTTCCAACAGTGTTTTGTAGTTCTCATTGTAAAGGTCTTTCATTTCTCTGGTTAGGAAGATGCCAAGGTATTTTTTTTGTGTGTGTGGCTTTTGTGAATGGGATTGTAATTTTTATTTGGTTTTCTGCCTGCTTATTGTTGGTGTATAAGAATGCAACTGTCTTTTGCACATTTATTTTGTACCCTGAGAATTTGCCAAAGTCCTTTATCAGTGCAAGCAGGTTTTTGACAGATTCTCTTGGATTTTCGAGGTGTAGGATCATATCATCAGCAAAGAGGAATAACTTGACATCCTCTTTTCCTATTTGGATACCCCTGATTTCCTTCTCTTGTCTAATTGCTCTAGCTAGGACTTCTAACACATTGTTGAACAAGAGGGGTGAGAGTGGGCAACTTCGTCTTGTTCCAGTTTTCAGGAGAAATGTTTCCAGTTTCTGTCTGTTTAGCAATATGCTAGCTGTGGGTTTATCGTGGATGGCACTGACCATTTTGAGGTATGTTCCTTCCATACCTAGGTGTTCGAGGGTTTTTATCAAGAAGGAATGCTGGATTTTTATCAAAAGCTTTTTCTGCATCTTATGATATAATCATGTATTTCTTGTTTTTACATCTGTTGATGTATTGAATTACATTTATGGTCTTGTGGATGTTGAGTCAGCCCTGCATCCTGGGGATGAAGCCTACTTGGTCATGGTGGATGATTTTTGAGATGTGTTTTTGGACCTGATTTGCTAGAATCTTGTTGAAGATTTTTGCATCTATGTTCATAAGGGATATTGGCCTGTAGTTCTCTTTTTTTTTTTAATTGGATATTTACCCAGTTTGGGTATCAGTGTGATGTTAGCTTCGTAAAATGATTTGGGGAGAATTCCATCTTTTTCAATTACCGGGAATTCTTTCAGTAGGATTGGTATCAGCTCCTCCATGTATGTCTTCAGAATTCTTTTTTAGGCTATACTTTCTTAATAATGCATGATATAGAATATTCTGTGTATTCTGGTAACATTAAGGCAAAAGGAAAGAGCAGAATATGGCATAAACTAAAGAAATAGTCACCTTTGTGAGTCCTCGTCATTTTTAATCAGCACTCCTTTCTCCTTTAACTTTGGAATATTATTGGAAAGCCACATGAAGTCTCTGAAACTTACGGATTAGCTGCAAATTACTATCACATCCACACAATGATTTACAGGCATTCTCAAGAACCAGCTGGCCCATGGCAATGTTGTCTAGAAGGGGACCTCTTTTTTCCCTGCCTGTAGAGTTCCCAACATCATTTCTTGGATGCCTACTCCAGGGCCAGAAACCCTTTTAGCTCTTATTCTTATGGAAGATTCTGTCTGTGCTCCTATCTGCCTCTCCTTAATTACCTAGGTATTTTGCTTCCCTAGTCTCTTCTTCCCTGTTAAAATGTAGCTGCCTTGTAGTCATCTGACTCTCCAGAACTAGACTTTCTGCCCTTGGGTGTTTGGTTTTTCTGAGAGAAGAGTCTTAGCTAAGAAATGAAAGCTAGTATTGCTCTTTTGGCTCTAGGCCTTTCTTCCTAGGACATGTAAGTAGAGTTTCCCCTCAGAATCTTCTGGAGACCTTCTGGAGTTTCTCTCAAAGGACAGGATTTAATGATGGCAATTCCACTCTGTAAGGAATACTTGGAACAGTGAATTGCACATATAAATCATGCTCAGTAACTATTTAATGATTGGCTGGTTAGTGGGCAGAGGACAGTGACTCCCTACTATCCCAGGAGGTGTTGTTAGTAGCAAGTAGCTTTACTGAAGAGCTTTGAATTGTTCCAATCAATGCCTTTGCTTAGGGGACTTTCTTGTAAACTCTCTCCATAATTAAATTTAAACAATGCCTCAGATTCTAACAGTAATCTTGCATATAGATAATCGAGTTGCATCCAACCATTTATTTCAAAGGGTGTAGAGAAAATGAAGAGTGAGTGTGTAACAAGAAATATGTATAACTAATCTTTTTTCCCATTGTGTTTTGGAGATTTCCATTCTTGCTCCAAGTTTTCTTTTTAGAGCAGTCTTCCTTGTTTAAGCAGGACAGATGGGTCTCCCATCCACACTGATGGCTATGGAATGATTCATAACAGGTTTTATGTGTCTCTCGGCTCCTGGCAACTTGGAGGAAACAGGTTCTCATAGGGCTGAGTCAAGGTCTGTGGTTGCACAGTGCAGATGACTCACTGAGGCTATTCCTATGGATCATTTGGAATTTCACTGGTAATAACGCTCTGATTCCCTCCATAGTCTTTCTGAATGAAGCCATTTTATTTCATAATCGAGAGAACATTTGGGGTCAGATCAGGTGAAGACACAGAATTCAAGATTGGATAAGACTCATGCATGCAGTAAATTGACGAATCTCATTTTTTAAATGCTCTTTGTTCCTTAGAAGGAAAGAACTTCCTCAATCCTCTTTATCCTTTTCACCCTTTTTACAATTAACCCATGACATTAGAGAGAATGCAAGAGCTGCTCTCAGGAAGAGTGTGCCCTACTGTTATGACTGCTTTTTGAAGGCTTGTCGAGGTAAGGGAAAGGAAAAATGAATTTAATTTCCATAAATAACACAAGTGTCTTCGAACTTTCCTTTTTGCTAGGCAGAAAATATGATAAAAATGGAAACCTGGATCCTTGGTGGTCTACTGACTCAGAAGAAAAGTTTAAAGAAAAAACAAAGTGCATGATTAACCAGTATAGCAACTATTATTGGAAGAAAGCTGGCTTAAATGTGAGTACAACTGTGGTTAAGGGGGCACTTTGTAGCTTATTTTTCCTCATCTGGACATTAGCTTACTTTAAACTACTGTTTTTCAATGTGTGCTTCCATGATCAACAGTGTCTGCCTTCCCTGAGAACTTGTAAGAAATGTAAAGTATTGAGTCCTACCCTGAGATCTGCTAAATAAGAATGGCTGGAACCAGTAGTGAGGCTGTCTGTCCTTTCACAAAGTGATTTTAATACAAGCTAAATTTTGAGAATCATAGGCCTAAACAATAGTTTGTTGTCCCATACTCAGATCAATGTAGAAAATCTTGTAGCACAGATAAACAATAACATTCTTGTAAATCTCCCATACCTCATATCATTAAACATTTTCCCCCTAAACTACTACTTAGGTTTAATTAAAAGAAATAAAACCTCACCATTTTGAATTAATGGGTCTGTGAATTGGTTAAGAGTTCTTAGTTATAGAAGTTTGAGCAAAAAAAAATGCTATTTTTTCAAAGTTTATTTTCTATTATATATATAAATATTTTTTCATAAAGGCACAGATGAAATTTTATACATGCTTTTTGTGTAGGCGAAATTTTGTTCCTTTCCTTTTTTTGTCATCACCTTCATCTTCTTCCCCTTTTCTTTTCATCAATCTTAACTTCCCTACCTGTAATTGATCTAAATAACCCTGATACTTTTGTTACCATGTTTCTATAAAGATAGACACACACACACATCTTTAGTTCACTATTTTCAATGGCTATTTAAGAATACTTAATAGGAATATATATAACTTAGTCAACTAACATCTTGATGAGGGGTTGTACTTTCTAATTATAAATTCTGCTGCAGTAAACACGCTTATTGTGTATGTATTTCTTTTTTCCCCTGTAGGATAGATTCCTACTGTCACCAAAAATGTTATAACATTTCTTATTTCCAGTGGTGTTTATGAAAGTGTATTTATCTTCTGAGTTATTTTCTTGTCAAATTTTAAAATATTATAGATGTTAAAATTTAGTCTATCATTTAAATTATGCATATTTTCCCTAAATAAGTTACTTCTCCATTGGACTCTGTATGTGGTATCTTTTGACATACAAAATATAAACATTTTTATATAGTCCAAGATACCTATCTCTCTTTAAAAATTGTTTCTGTATTTCCATTCTTGATTACAAAAGTGTCTCCAACACCTATACCTATATCATATGTATGGAGTATTCTAGATTTTCTGGGAAGGTTTATATTGTTTTGTTATTTAAAATTAATATTCATGTAAAATATTTATTTTTATATGGAATTTAATATGAGAGTTCATTTTGATTTTCTTCCAAAAAATAGCCAATTGACCCAGCATAATTTACTAAAAGACATTTTTTTCCCCTCAAATGCCTTTAAGGATCAGAAGAACCAAGTCAGTATTTATAAACATTTCCTTCAAAACAAAATGGGTGGCAGAGGCAAGAGGATTGCCTGTCAAATGTGTGTCATAAATTAGAATCTCATACACTGAGAATTAAATTTCTAAGAGTTAAAATTCTGGATTATATATTCTGCTGATTTACTTGTTGATTTCATTCTGTCTCCCCCAACCCAAAGAAGATTCCATTGGGATTCTAATTTAAGTCGCTGTAGATGTATGGAATTGACATTTTAATGATAGAATCTTCTTGTCTAAGGACATATACTTTTCAATTTGTTTGATTTTTGTTTTAAGTTTTCAAATAATGTTTTATAGTATTCTATATATAGTTTATTTACTGTACTTTTTTTTCTTACTTTTTTCCCCTTTATTTTGCTGATTTGATTAGGTTAGTTTTCATGTCTTTTCACCATTATTAATTTTCTTGTACTTTTCCATTGCATTTTCTGTTCCCTGGTTTTATAATTATGAGAAAGATTTCATTCATTGTATTTGATAATATGATATCAATAAGGAAGAATTGTTGATAGGTTATACATCTGTAGGAAGACCTTCCTCTAAAACATATGTATACACTGTATGCTCCCAATTTATCTAGTCAAAAACACAGCACCTAAGAGAAGCAAGGTGGCCACATACAACTGGAGTAGGTCAGTATATCTTAAGTGGTTTTTCCAGGTTCTTTTGGTCCCTTAACTAGACATGAATTCTGTCTTGATATCTTACTGGAGCTGAAAAAATACTCAAATCCTTGCTGTGCCTCAAGTTCATTATACTGGGGGTTTATATCACCATTCCAGATGAATGTGTGTAAAAATCCAGGTGCTTTTTTTTTTTGAGTTGGAGTCTCACACTATCACCCAGGCTGAAGTGCAGTGGCACCCTCAGGGCCACTGCAGCCTCAACCTGCTGGGCTTAGGCGATCCTTTCATCTCAGCCTTCCAAGTAGCTGGAACTACAGGCATGTGCCACCACACCTGACTGATTTTTTGATTTATTGTAGAGACAAGGAGGTCTCGCCATGTTGCTCAGGCTGGTCTCAACTTCCTGAGCTCAGGCAATCCTCTTGCCTCTGCCACCCATTTTGTTTTGAAGGGAATGTTTATAAACACTGACTTGGTTCTTCTGATCCTTAAAGTATGCTCAGTACAAGTGAGACTACTGCTCATTCAGGAAGAGAAACCAGTCACTAACCTTGAATATGTCTCTAGCTTTTTAATCCATTTCTCTGCCATATATTTCTTAATACCTACAATTATGACATGAGAACACCTCAGATGGGTGCTTCTGTGTATTTTTATTAAATTCATGGTTTTTCACACTGAAAATTCATCCGGAGTATACGTTGCTTCAAGAAAAGCATAGCAATCCACAGAGGGGTTCTGGAGTCAGACATGGGTCCAAATGTTGGCTCAGTAAATTACTAGTTTTATGAAATTGGGCAAATTACTTAATATTTCTGAGTCTCAACATCTTCATCTGTGAAATGGGGAAGTATTCCTTAACTTGTTTGTTTGTTGTTAAAATTAAATGAGTGAAGTAACGTGGAACACCAGCACAATGCCTGACACGCAGTGAGTGCTCAGTAAAAGGTAGTTAATATTCTTCATCCTTTGTAACATATTCATGGGTACCCCATCCCAGGAAAAAAACAAAGACAAAGACTTTGGGGCTGAAAAAAACAAAAACAAAAACCTGCAAAACAATAAGAGAGCAGCTTTCTTGGAGGAAAGGAATTCATGTTTCCTAGTGATTATTATATGCAGACATGAGAGTTAGATCTTTCACTTAATTGAAACAAATGTAATTCTCAAACTGGTCCTGAGAGGTTTACATATTTCTAAGTGTTGATATTTTATATACGAGTAAACTGAGGCTCAAAGAGATTAAAACCCATGGTAGAGTTAGAGTTCAGATCTATTATGACTTCAAAGTCCATATATTTTTCCCATATCATACTCTGTTTCTTATTTTAAATTCACTTTATGCCTGGGTGATGTGTGGGTGGACTGTTCTTCACCATCCATTTTGGCCAAAGTGTCAGATATTGCAACTTAATTCTGACAAATGTGTACCTTTGTCACAAGGACAATAGAAAGGGCATACCTGTCTTACCATAAATCCACTCAACCATCAGAAAACAGTTTTAGTCTCATTCCCACAGGAGAGTAGGTAGCTTCCTTTGTGGATATGAAGGGCCATACTTTATTTTTCTGGCTTTATTTGTAGGGGGCATTTCTCTGTGCCTGAATCTTTCTTTGCAGTGAACTGAGGAGAGCTCAGATAGGCGCCACAGAAGTAAACTGAGAGGCTAAACCTGGGGCTATGTGGTCTACTGAGGCAGTCCAGATTGCAAGGAGCCAGAAGAGTGAGGCAACTCCAAAAGCCTCTAATTTAGGTATAAAGCTAAGAGTAAAAAAACAAATTCAAGCATGAGTGGATAGAAACATAAGCATCAAGAGACAAGAGGAGTTGGGACCTGAGAAGCAAAGGCTCTGGAGACAGAAGACTGCTTGGGTCTGAACCCCTGTGAAGTGTGAGCAGTTTACTTAATTACTATGTTCTTAGGTTTACTAGAAGCAGAGCCCAAGAAGGGATTCCTTAGGTCAGTGATTTATCGAGAAAGTATTTTTTTTAGGAGAAACCTGTAATGGAGTGAGAACAACATATTAGTTTCAGTATAAGTTTGACCTTACCCTGATCTTACAGAGGGTTCTGGAGCATGAAGTGCACCACAGATATTGTTCAGCTCAGGGGCAAAGGGTTGGTCTGTTCTAACTGCACATCAGTCAGTCACTGGAAGGTTGGGTATAACCTCCCAGCAATATCCAGGTGAGGTGACTCCCATAAGCTAAGATTGATCTTCCTGAGCTTTGAGCAGTTATACGAATGGGTGCACAGTCCTGTTAGAAAAGGGGATCCAGTGGGGTACCAACAATACCTGCTACACAGCCCAGCTTTAGATCCTCATTTGTAAAACAAGGATGGTGACAATGGTACTTACCTCATAGGCTTGTTGACAAGAAAGAATGTATATAAAGTAGGAATGGTAATTTTTGTGGACTGAAGCTAGGAGGGTTCTGAGTGATTACAGTGATGAATATTTTTCAAATATTCTTTGGTATTGTTCTATTATTCTTTGGTATTGTTTGATACCTAGGTGACTGAGCTAGTTTAAAAGTAAAGAGGTGGCGAGATCCATGGCTTGTAAGTTTAGAGCAGAACAAATTAGCACAAACTTAGTAACTTGAAACAACACAAATTTTTTATCATACAGCTCTGTTTGTCAGAGATTTGCTGCAGGTCTCAGTAGCCTAAAATCAAGTTGTCAGCGGTGCTGGGCTGTGTTTCTTTCTAGAGGCTCTAGGGGACAATCTGTTTCCTTGCCTTTTCTATCTTTGAGAGGCTGCCCAAATTCCTTGGCTAATGGCCCCTTCCTTCATCAAAGCCAGCAATGACTAGTGGAGTTTTCTCACATCACATCGCTCTAACACTCACTCTCTTGCCTCCCTTTTCCTTTTGTAAGGACTCTTATAATTACATTAGCTCCACCTAGATGATACAGGATAATGTCCTCATCTCAAGATTCTTAATTAATCACATCTTTAAAAAGTTCCCTTTGCCATTGTAAGGTAACGTAGTTACAGGTTCCAGAGATTAGGATGCAAACATTTTTGGAAACCATTATCTTGCCTACAACACAGGGGTTGGCAAACTTTTCTATAATGATCCAGATAGTAAATAATTTAGGCTCTGTGGGGAGTATGGTCTCTGTTGCAGCTATTTAACATTGTAGCAAGAGAGCAACTGCAGATAACATGTGTATGAATGGGCATGGCTGTGTTCCATAAAACTTGATTTATGGACACTGAAATTTGAATTTCATAAAATTTTCATGTGCCACAAGCTATTGTTCTTCTTTTGATTTCTCCCGTCACCCTCCAGTCATTGGAATATGTAGAATCCAGTCTTACTTTGCAGCCAATACAAGAATAAACAGCAGGTTGGATTTGGTTGGTAGGCTTATATTGGTTGCGAATATTTTTATCCTGGCTCATTCAAGGTTTTAAGAAATAATCTTTGAGTATTGGGAAGAATTTCTTCACCATGCTTGGATAATTGTCATACATATTGCAAACCTCGACCTTGTGATCTGCACTACTTCTATTTGATTTTTTTCCCCCGGAGAACTACCCATTTTTTTCATTTTTCATGGCCATTGCTGAAGTTAAAATGATGATGGTTGGTCTTGAAATCTTGGTCCTGTGTGGACGGTAAATTTTTGGAAACACAGGAACAATGAGAAAAATACTCAAATTATGTGAGTTAATCACAGAAAGTAACCTGTGTATTGACATTTCTGTATTTTTCCCATTAAGCCAAAGTCACTTAGAATATTGTTAATGTTTTGTTGGAACTGGCTAAATTGGTGAGAATAAAGAGGTAGGTGAGAAATAAATGTGTAGCATACTAAAATAGAAATGATTATATTCAAAAGTGCCTTGCTGTGGTTGGTTTGCAATCTCAAAATATATTAGGACTACCTCTGATTTATTGACTATAATTTTCTATTTAAAACATGACAGTTACCTTGCTATAATATGTCTGCTTCTTGCTGAATGATAGTTGACCACAAAACACTCTTTTAATTTTCTTTTTGTTAGGTGAAAGGGAAGAGAACCCTGGGAGAAAATATTGCCGATAATGGAGGCCTGCGGGAAGCTTTTAGGGTATGCACTGCTACATTTACTGTGGTTTTAAAAATTAAGCTGTAAAACACCATATGAGTGTACCTCAATTTATACTACAGTCATGATTTTTGAAAAGTTAGATATGGAATTTCTGTAAATAGAATTGTATTTCCCCACTGACTCTATTATATACATAGAACTGCATTTTTGTTTTTGGTGCATAGTCACCTAAAGAATAATATTTGTTATTAAGAATCATGCATTTAAATGATAGTTTTCATAAAATATATTATCAAAGCTTACCATGACACTAGCTTGACACTAGAGCTAGGTACATAGGAGTTTTCCTTGAGTACAGCTCTCTCTATAGCCTTCTTTATACCTTTCTCTTAAAATATCACTTCTAAATTATGGTCAGAAGGTAGTAGTTCTCATATACTGGGCCAAGTAAGAGTCCATAATAACATTTTCATCATCTACTGGTCTGTGGTTAAACAAGAAACATAAGGATAATGTGAAAAACATTTCATAAAGCTAAATGCATTCAATTTAAAGACCATACTGTTATTCCCAGGTTATAACCTTCTTCTATTCTAGTTAAAGTAGACTTTATTGGATTGGCAGTGGTGGGAAACTGCCAGGGAAGGGTGTGGGGGGGCACATCTCATCAACAAGGGTACCTGCATAATGAAAATGTATATACCTAACCCTGAATTGTATCCTACATATTTAAAAAAAATATATATATATTTTATTTTAGAAAGCCGGATTTATTGAGAGGACAGAGAAACTCACAAAGTAGGAGAGGACCTGAAAGGGTTGCCCCTAAATAAAAAAACTTTAAAAAAATAGACTTTATTTTACAAAAATGAGGGTGATGGAAGATGATAGTTTTCCCTCTTACTTGAGAAAAAAAATGACAGTATGTTGACCCCCAAATGTATTGATATAGGGGCCTTGCCATTGTGTTAGATTTGTTTGTCCTCTGGTAAGAATAGAGAGAAGAGCTTTTTAAAAGAGTTGTTTAATGTCTGAACACTTTGGCTTGGGTGCTTTGGTATTTATTGCAGGCAAGGTCTTTTTTTTTTGAGTTGGAGTCTCACTCTGTCACCCAGACTGGAGTGCAGTGGCCGCTCCCGGCCACCACAGCCTCGACCCGCTGGGCTCCGGCGATCCTTCCGCCTCAGCCTTCCAAGTAGCTGGAACTACAGGCGCGCGCTACCACACCCAGCTGATTTTTTTGGATTTTTATTGTAGAGATGAGGTCTCATCAAGTTGCCCAGGTGGGTCTCGAACCTGCGGGCTCAGGCAATTCACTCACCTCAGCCTCCCAAGGCGCGGGATTACAGGCTGAGCCACTGAACCCGGCTGGCAGGCAAGGTCTTTTTACTGGTGCTCCTGCCTCACTGGTAAGAAATAGAACATGGATTTGCATTTCCAGGTATTTGTTTTATTTTCTTTACATTTTTTTTTTATTTTAAAGATGTGGGGTAAATTCAGGATTAGGCATGCAAGTTGTCATCGTACAGGTAAAGTTTGGGCCTCCTTTTGGTCCCCAGTTTGCCTGGTTTGAGATCAGGTAGGTAGCCTTATTGATGTTGTGTCTCTCACCCCCCCACCCCCATTTTTCTTAAAGGACAACTTGACGTGATGCATTTTGCACATGGCAAAAGTATATGCTTGATACCTTTGTGCTGGATGAGAAAAGAGAAAACCACCACTGCAGAGGCTCATCTATTTGCTTATTTGCTTCTCTCACTAGGCTTACAGAAAATGGATAAATGACAAAAGGCAGGGAGTTGAGGAGCCTCTTCTACCAAGTATTGCATTCACCAACAACCAGCTCTTCTTCCTGAGTTATGCTCATGTGAGTAGACCAAGGAAGGGACATCAAATATGAGCTGTAGGACTTTAGATTATTTCCTTGATCAAAAATTGGGAACAGAAGTTTAATGGCATGACTTTGATTATAGCCAAACTTTTATTTTGCTAATTATTTTCAGGATTAATCAACTGAATTGAATCAAGGTTGATTGATATTTTTTCTCAAGTGGGTTACTGGCCTATGGTAACTCACTTGATAGTTCTCCAGTATCTCTTGACTTTTAATGAGTTTGCTATTATTTGTAACCATTTCTAATAACTTGTTCTTTGGCATTTATTGCCTTGCCCTTTTCTATATTTCTCGTTCTTTGTCTCATTTTCTCACTTTATCCTACCACTCTCAACCTATGCGAGACCCTCAGGGCTATGCTCCCAACTGTTGAATGCATATGCAAAGACTGCTAGAGGTGAAAAATCAACAACAAAGACAAGGAGAGAAGTGCCACTCTTTTGTGAGTTTCATAGGGTCTCACAGCAGAAATTGCAAGAAAGATGTGCACTAAATAAAGCACAATTCTGAGTTTGAGTCTCTGGCTAATGAGGCAAGTGCCAATTCTTTGCTATTGGTTATTGCACTGGTTTATGTCACAAACATGTAGGTAACATTTTTGAAGAAATCAGGGATACATGACATCACAGTGGGCATATGTGTATTTATGTGCTCAAAGCTAGACAAAAATTTTCTTCACTGCAACCTTTTGTTCCTGTCTTTGTATTCACTGTTCAGTAAGCTCATCCAGTGACAAGTCTTCTACAGTTGACTCTGGTCAAAGATTCTCACCTGCTTGGCTTCTTTTATTTATTAAAGCTGACATGTTACAATGCATTTGTACCTTCTGATTATATAATAAAAAGAAAATATTTTTAAAAACTTAGAGAGTGGAACAAGGTAGGGGACTTACATAAATTTTCTTTCTTTCAAATTGAATACAAATAAGAGAAAAAAGTTGACATAATAATGCCAAAAAGTTATTATTATTATTTTTCCTCTTTTAAACTTTTTATTTATTTTTATATCAATATTTTTAATTTTGATATTGTGGGGTACAGTTAAGGGTTAGGTATACAAATATGCTTGGTTCAGGCACCCTTGTTGATAAGGGGTATCTCCCCGTAAAAAATTATTATGTAATAATCTGATGTCAACAAAACTGTAGTCATTAACAAAATTACTTTCCTTTTCAGTTTTCTATTTTTATCAAAGCCCCTCCACACCCTAGTCTTTGGATTTTCCTGGAAATCCTAGATCCTATTTTATTTGATTTATCTACCTTTATTTTTATGGCATGTGTTCCAAAAGTTAGGTGTTTCATCTCTTTAAATGCTTTTCAGATTCAACCTCTCCTTTTCCCCTATTTTAGCCAGTTTAGGTTACTGTGACAAAGTATTATAAATTGGGTGGCTTATAAACAACATAAATTTGTCACAGTTATGGAGGCTGAAAGCCTAAGGTCAGGGTGCTAGCAGGATTGGGTTCTGGTGAGGCCCTTCTTCTAGGTTGCAGATTGCTGACTTCTTGCTGTGTTCTCACATGGCAAAAAGAGCTAGCTGGCTCTCTGGCCTCTTCTTATAAGGGCACTAATCCCATTAATAAGGACGTCACCCTCATGACTTAGTCACCTCCCAAAGGCCCCACCACCTAATATCATTAAATGGGATTAGGGTTTCAATATATGATTTTTTTGAGATGCAAATATTCAGACCATAGCATCCCCATTACCCTATCTCATCATCTACAGTCTTAACCTTGTTATCTTCTATATTATGGATGATCTCAACAGCCTTTTAGCATGGTTCTGTGATGTCAGTATCTTTCACCACTATTTTGCATGCCACTGAAATACCACTTTTATTTTATTACCAACCTGCTGAAAGAACTACACTGACTCCTGAATGCCTACCATGCTGAGCCCAAATACCTTCATCTGGCTTCCAAAGTTCTCAATCTGATTCAACTCCACCCAACCCACCTTCATTTCTCATAACTCCATTGGATAAGAAAAACTCAACCATAGCCAGGCAGGTATCCTCACTGGCATTTCACAGTCATACCCGTTACTGTTTCTGTGGATTTCATTCTATTCTCCTTCTATAATATTTTCCCCTTCCCACTCTTCCCCCTCAAATTATTCAATCCCAGCTTTATCCTTCAGGATCCATGTCGAGTTCCACCATCTACATCTTCCATAAACTCTTCCCCAAGGACTCCAATCCTTATTATTTTCTCTTATCTTCAACTCATGTTATACTTACCTTCATTACCATGCAGTTGAGTACTTAATTGTTCTTCAAAAGTTCAAAAAACTTAATTTTATCTCCACAGTGAATCTTCTGGATCCTTACATTTCTCATGTATCTCCATAGCATCCAGCAAAGATGCTGCATATGTTGAAGATACTTGATACTTTTAGATCAATTGCTTGAAAGGAAGAAGACTAGCACAGTTCCACTAAGGAGACGTTCTTTTGGGTCATTACTGGGTCAGGTATCTAAAATAAGTACACAAAAGTAGTTAGAGCTTTATAGAGTTGGGGTTGGCAAACTAAGGCCAAATATGGCCAGCTTCCTGTTTTTGTAAATTTTTTTTTAAAACAGCCACACTTACTTATTTATCCATTGTCTGCAACTGGTTTGTACTACAATGGTACAGTTGAGTAGTTGAAATAGAGACTTTATGGCCTTCAAAGTCTAAAATATTTATAATCTGTCTCTTTACAGAAAAAGTCTACTGACCCTTACTCTAGAGAACACAGTATAGGGGGGCCTCAGTTTTTATTATTTACATTGTAGTCCACAATGTTTCTTTGTAGATGAAATAAACAAATGGATAGTGATAATACAGTTATAATTTTGAAATGTCTCTAAATATAATACCAAATCATATCTGATTTATTTTAAACTAAAGAGATTTAGGGGTAAAAAGTGTGGAAAGCTATTTTATATCACTAGTGAGGAATTTATCTTGGAGCTTTTCCCACTGACAGAATGAGGAGATTTTCAAACTCTTGCACTTTGGAGTAAGTTTGCTTATAGTAAGTAAGGTTATTTTCCCTCCTGGGAAGGTAGTAGGAAAACAGTATCAACCATAATGTGTTTTCAGAAAACTCTTAAATGATATATGAAGCAAAGATAGTACTATATAATAATGTAAGAATATAAGAAGAAATGCCAGAACCAATTTCACATTAGCTAGCTTCTGAGGCAATTAAGGAATCATATTACAAAAACATCTTCAAAGTCAAATTCAGAACCACAGCGACTGATGGTTTATCTTCATCAAAAGCAATAGCATCATGTCACCTTTCCTGCTTACTATATCCCTGTAGTTACTGCAACCTGTCCATCTTTTTCTCAGATATTCTTCTCATCCTTCTACTTCTCTCCATTCTAATTTCTATTTATTTAGTGACATCCATTGAGAATTTTCTGGTGCCTATAAATAATCTAACTAGTCTTTAATTTTTTTTGCTATTATGCATCCCTGCCACATAAATCTTTCAAAAAATCTGAATTTTATCATTTTCTTATTCAAGAACAGTGTTTAAATATAAACAGGACTTCAGAAAAATATAAGCTCAGGACTTCAGAAATGTGGCACTTTCCTCCCTCTTCCATTGCTGCCTGTTATGCACCACTTGTTCCAGCCAAGCTAAATGTCGCGCTTTCTTTCCCCTCAAATACGTCTTTGTTTCTATTTCTCCCTCCACTTAGAACATTTCCCCCCATATTCATGTGTCCTAGTTCTCTTTGTACTTCAAGACAATGTCATATCTCAAGGTATATGGCAAGTCAGGTCAGGATTAAGCAGGTTATGCTGCAGAAACAAATACCACCACAAAAATTTATTGCTTCTTCATGCTTCTTGTCCCAACAGAGGTCAGCAGCAGGGCTCTGTTTGTAGTTTTTACTGAAGAACTTGGATTTTGGAATCTTTATCTTAGCATGTGCCTCTGTGGTCACCACAGGAGTAGCAAAGAAATATGAGGAAACATGCCCTGGCCTTTAATGTAGTATCTTAAATTGTTCATAAGGCTCTTAAAACTTCTGTCAGGTTTTTAAAGCTTCAGCACGGAAGTGACAGCACTTCTGCTTCTGCTCACATTTCATTGGCCAGAGAAAGTCATATAACCATGCCTAACTTAGAAGGAGATGGAGAAGTGTACCATTATCCCAGGCCTATAAGGCAAGTGAGACACTTGGGAACAAACACTAACTTCTCATGACTATTCTCAATAGTGGGTGGCAGATTCATTTTGTTGATTTGAATGAGTATGATTAAATTTGATAATGACTATTTCAAGCATTAAATCCATTGAATGAATACATTGGTCAATTCCTGGGCACATATATGATCCTCTTGATTTAAAGCACTTGTCTGGAAACCTTCCTAATTTACTCAAATTGTGAAATTATTCACATTGATAAAACCTTTTACTCTGGGGATCAGAACAATGGTTGTTATTACTGATGAAGGTTTTATCCGCTCTACTAAAACTGTTTGTCATCCATTGATTCTAAAATTATTCTTCAGCATACTTGGAGCAGTTAAGACAGTAGACAATGTATAATTGGAAAGGAAGTGTATTTATTGGGATGCCTTTCTCTTCTAGGTGAGGTGCAATTCCTACAGACCAGAAGCTGCCCGAGAACAAGTTCAAATTGGTGCTCACAGCCCCCCTCAGTTTAGGTAAATGGGAAAATGAGTGATACCAGTTTTTAACCATGCATCTCTCCATTTCCTTCCTAACCCAGCTATCCCAGGTTTCTACCAGTTGGTGACCTGAACAAGAGCCTGTACTGTGAACTGTGTGATTTCTATTTTGCAGACAAAGAAAAAATCTGCCCAAACAGAAATTAAGCACCTTTTCCTTCATTGGTAGTTTGCTGGTGGGGACTTGTACATTCCTCCACTCTAGTGTTGCATCAAGAGACTCTACAAGACTCCAAAGGCAATTTGGAATCCAAACCATAGCTTTAGTATTACATCCAATTTATTATCTTCTAGTTTTTGAAAGGTAGCAATCCATGGGTGAACACCATGGGTACTCAGTAGAGTGAAATATTTTATTTATCCAGTGATACTTTTATGCCCAGGCCAAAAACCAATCTGTATCGTCTTAGGAAACGATGAGATCTGATGTCCTCTGCCTTAAGACACCTAGAGCTCTGGTTATAAAAAATATCCTGTTTAATCCCTCTTGTTCTTTCACACAGTTAACCAACAAACATGAATCATGCCCACTTTCTCAATAACAGAGTACAAAGGAAGATATGGGGATATTTAGCAATTACAGTTTATATCTAAAGTTAGAGACTCTACATTTTGGCTTTTCAGTTCGAATTGTTTATATTTCGAGGAGAAAGACTATGAACTACGGTCTTATTTAATTGTCAGAATGTATAAAATATTAAGTAAAAATAAAATTAAGGTTAATAATACCTACCCTGTACTAGGTTCTATAGTTTGAGAGAAATTGTAATAGGGAACAGATAAGAATAATGAAGACTCCAAGAAACCATAATAATTTATATTTATTCATTTTTTGATTAGAACATATTATATTATATCTGTTTATCTTTATATTTAATGTTTAAATGAATCCATTAGCATTTTGCAGGAAAGTCATCTAAAATTTCTCCTATATTTTAAAGTCCATTCCTAAAACCTTGCCTTAGATGTGCTTCAGAAATTGACTATAAATTACTCACAAGCATAAAAATCTAATCACTGTGTTGGAAATTCCTCCCCACTGGGCTAGACTGTCATGAAGGCTGACAGTCTCTAACAGACTAAAATGTGTTCCCACTGACAAATGGTGCAGATGAAATCACACAGTAGATTAATTACTCAAACAGCTAAGTTTTTAGAAACGAATTTCCTTTTGCTAACTAGTTGCCTGTAATGTTGGATTTTAGCTGATAATTTTATCGAGTATGCTTACTAATTATCAGCTATATTCTAACTTTAACACTTGCCTAGGGTGAATCACACTATGAAATATGCATCCCTACCCATACATCCAGCTAAAACATAAGACGTTATGGGGATTTTTTGGATACAAGCCATCACATTTATTCAAATGCCCGTAGGTAACAAAGTCATTAGAGAAGAAATAGTCAGTAACTGAGAATGCTGAGTCTCTAGTCAACTTTTTGAACGTGCAGTTGAGTAAGAAATAGATGAGGGGGAAGTTTTTTTTTTTTGGTCTGGCTTGTTACTGATGTCTGCAAGTAACTATAGATTTTGAGTGCAGTAGAAATCACACAATGGAAATACCACTCCCAAAAGTCAGTTACAGTCAAAGTGCTGAGTAGAAATCCACAGTTTTTACTGTAGTCATGAACTTATATAAGGACACCAGATTTTGGAGCTAACTCCAGTGAAGAATTGCTTATCAGTAATAACTAGGTACTTTCAATTAGAGAAAATGTTTTCACAGACTGAATGAATTTTTTTTTTTTTGAGTTGGAGTCTCACTACATTGTCCAGACTGGAGTGCAGTGGCTCCCGGCCACTACAGCCTCAATCTGCTGGGCTCCAGCAATCCTTCCGCCTCAGCCTTCTGAGTAGCCAGAATTACAGGCGCGTGCTACCACACCTGGCTGATTTTCGATTTATTGTAGAGATGAGGTCTTACCAAGTTGCCCAGGCGGGTCTCGAACCCGCGGGCTCAGGCAATCCACTCACCTTGGCCTCCCAAAGCGCGGGATTACAGGCTGAGCCACTGAGCCCGGCCGAATTTTTTTTAAATTTTAAAGATGTCGGGTACAATTCAGGATTAGGTACATAAGTGATCATTGTACAGATGAAGTTTGGGCCTCTCTTTGGTCCCCACTTCACCTGCTTTGGGATCAGGTATCCTTGTGGATGTTATGTGCTCAGTCAGAATTTTTTTTTTTTTTTTTTTGAGTTGGTGTCTCACTCTGTCACCCAGTCTGGAGTGCAATGACACATTCACAACCACCTCAGCATCGACTTGCTGAGCTCTGGTGAAATCTTCCGCCTCAGCCTTCCAAGTAGCTGATCTACAGGTGCACACTACCATGCCTGGCTAATTTTTTATTTATTTCAGACATGAGGTCTCATCAAGTTGCCCGGGCTGGTCTCAAACCCGCAGACTCAGGCAGTCCACTCTCCTGGGCCTCCCAAAGGTGCTGGGATTACAGGCTGAGCCACCGAGCCAGCCAGAATTTTTTTTTTTTTACAAATAGTTAGAAATGCAACAACATGGATGTCTCTTTTAGACATTATATTGAGTGAAAGGAATCAAAGACCAAACAGTACATACTGTGGATTCCATTCATATGGAGTTTAAAAGCAGGCAAAAGAGATCAGAATAGTAGTTACCTTTGAAGGTGCTATTGGTAGGGAGAGGCAGGAGCCTTCTGGGTGCTGGGCATATACACAAAAAAAAAAAAAACCCTGAAAAGTTCTACATTTAAGATTTGTGCACTTTATGTTAGTTATATTTTCCATAAAAAGCTAACTTAAAAGAACTATTTGGAAATACTAAGTATTGGTAATGATATAGTTTTATAAGAATTTGAAGAGTGCTGGAAGAATAAATGAGTATTTGCTTGGTATTCAGGAGATGCTGGTTCTAGTCTCAGCTCTGTTAATTTTCTTGGAAAATTATTTAATCATTTTGGGCTCAGTTGTCTCCCTATAAACAGACTAAATGAACATCATATTCCTTCTAGCAATATACTGCTACAGCTTTATATAGAACCTGTTGATGTGTAAGAATGAAATGATATGTGTTTTGACATATCTTTTTTTTCAGGGTCAATGGTGCAGTTAGTAACTTTGAAGAATTCCAGAAAGCTTTTAACTGTCCACCCAATTCCACGATGAACAGAGGTGTGGACTCCTGCCGACTCTGGTAGCTGGGCCACTGGTTTATGCCCTCCTGAGAGAGATGCACAGTTCTAGCAGAGGCTGCACTGAGCATTCATCGCCCACTGCTTTAGACCTAGATTCCCTTGAAGACTTTCATTTTTAATGCATTTTCATTATTTGAGTAGATGACCTGCTTGGACCTAAACTATATCTGCTCAAAGTTGTAGGGCTTAAAAAATTGAATACAAGAAATGAACCAAATGTATTTCTTTAGAAAACCAAACCAACATAAATAAATCCCTAAGCTACTTTTGTTAAAATGCTGTCTGCTGAATTGTTGCTATTGTTCATTTTAGTGTGTTAGCCACAGCTAAGTGATATGTACCATTTCAATCTATAGCTTTGCAGGAGGCCTAAATAGAATATATCCATAAAAAAGTTTGGTCTATTAATCTTGTAACCCTCAATACTGAAGACATCTGCGTGAATACCAGGGAGGTCTCACTGCTCTGTGGAAAACAGTGCTAGATTTTATAGACCGTCATTACATAGCATTTCTTAACTCTAAGGTAGTTGCATTAGAAATATATTTGATCTCCATTTTACAATTTTTGATGGCGTTCTCACCTTCATCTTTGGAGTCTATTGGAATAAAATCATGCCTCACAGATTGCCCTGTTCAAGTCAGCATAAACAAAGCTGACAGAAAGGTTACCTGGTAAAGGATTGAGTTTATCAAATAGAAAAAGGGGGGGATATTGCTTTAAGTGCCAAAAGAAGTAAGAACTCCTAGTCACATAACAATAGGGAAACTAGGAGATAAAATCTCCCCAACTTAATCTAGTCTGTATGAACCTCAGTGATTGTTGGACACTTTAGCCCAATTCCTGTTTGTTTCATTACCTTCACATGTGTGTCTTCTCTCCTGGTTTTGAAATGAGCAGACACTGAGAAAAAGGATGTTCTGATTCCTCAGTAGGAACACATGACTTTCATTTCCCTTGAGAACAAAGGAACAAACACCACATTGAGGAGGGAGCAAAGTGCCCCTCCATTTCAACTTAGTTAATGTTACTTCTCTTAAAAAAGCAGGGGGAAGGAACTTTTTGAAAAATTTCTTGATTGAGGACATTTTAGAATATATTCAATTTAAAATTTCCTACACAGCCCAAAGAAACATAATTTTTATGCTTCCAAGTCTTCTAAAGAGCCTATAGGAAAGAGCCGTACTATATTTTTGATCCTTAGAGCATTATGCTTTTATGTGAACTTCTCTATTTCTTATTAGTGTTTGTGTGTATGTAGGATAAAATTGCAGTGGTCTTAAAGTTGTCACCTGGCATGTCCTGTTTCTTACAATAGGTATCCCCCCACCCCCTTCACATTGTACATGATGTGCTGGGTTAAGTGGGCCAATAGAAAAATCTCAAAAGCAAAATGACAAATTCAGATTAGTCACAGTAGGCCACTTTACATCCCTGTGACTTGTCATTCCTTCAAGAAAAAGTAAGTGTGTGCCACGTCCTTTTGTAACCACAGGAACTTTTGAAGCGAGAAAAATGGAGGGGCACCATCATGAGGAAAACAATTATACAGCATTAGTCAGAGGAGAGTGATTTTCCCCTTGACTTCCTCCTCTCTGAATGGATACACTTCTGAAGGGCAGCTGCCTTTTCCTCCTCTTAACCATGACTTAACATGACCTTAGTTTGTATTTCTAAAAACAAGCAGTATTAGGTTAGGGGTGTTGGAAATGTATTTGTCTTTTCTCTGGAGGAATCATTCTGATTTGATTTAGACATATAAAATACTCCTTGTTTTATTCCTGCACTTGGGCATTTAAAGTCAGCTGAGGTTTATTATGCTTATATGAATAGTGTTTTCCTTCTAAATTTCTTTTTGAAACTCCAATAAACACATTCCTGCAGGTCAGAGAAGAGTGTTTGATAAAAGTATAGAATTACGATTTTTGGAAACAGAAATCGTTAAGTCACTGTTTTGGGAAAACTAATTGATGGTCAGTTGGGACCCTCACAATTTCTTGACGACAGGGTTACTTTGTCCTGATTGACTTTCCTTGATGTAACTCGGTTATATTGAAAGTTGTAGATAGAATGGCCATTATTAAGATAAACAAAACAAAAAACCAAGCCAAAAGCAGAAATACTAAATCATCACTACCAGCTAGAACAATTTTCTAGAAGGATTGAATTTCTAAATACATACTTGTGTTTAACTCTTCCAATTACAGTCTCATTGTCCCTTTTCTTGGGCACAGATTGCTAAAAGAAACAGACACTGATTAAGTGGTAGAAAGAAGGTAAAATGCAACTGGAAGGGAAGGAATAAAAATAGGGAGAAGCTGGCCTAAGGATGTGGCTCTGAAGAGAAGACAGGGTTTTGGTAATCCTTGCAAAGCACATCCACTGGAGTAGAGCCATAAAGTTTAATAAAAATAATTATGGTAAATTAAAAGAAAATTAGATACTGGATCTCAGACTAGGGCTGCCATAACACACTTCTCTGATTCATATACCATTTGTTCTGCCAGTGAACCATTGTCTGGGCATTGGAAGGAGTTAGGTTTTTTGTGAAAATCTCCTGGATTAGTCAAAAACTTTCTGAATATAAAGTGATCTTATTTCGGCTCATCACTATTGCCCAAAGTTTGTTGAGCTTTTCACCAAATACTCAGTGTTGGCCTCCTAGTCTCATTTATTCATTTTATGAGATGGACTTGGACACGACTAATACAAACTCAGGATTCATAAATTATCCTGAAACTTACGTAGTGCCTTTCCTCAATGGAGCTTAAAACACAGCACATAAATTTTATCTTATTTAGCCCTGGAGCATCACTAAGAAGCAACTAGGAACAATGGCCTGCCAGACAGGTTGTGTTTGTGCCAGAGAAGTAAGAAGGCCTAAAAGCTATTGTCAAGTAAACCGAAGTCAGGAAAGGCAGCGTCTTTGTGTTTTGGGCTACTGATCTTTGGATTAACCTTTGGAAATCCCTTAGATTTCCCCATTTCTAAATACATTTATTCAACCAGTATTTCTATATTCACTTAGCATTTAATAGGATTTTTCTTGATATATAATGACTCAGTTGCATATTAAATTATGGAAGAATATATGATTGTTTCATATAGCAATATTCTCATCACCAGTGACAGTGTCCCACTGGTCTAAATAAAGATATTCTTGGATTATGCATTTTATATCCAAATGGTCATTGTGAGACTAGTTTGGTTGTATTTTCTTCCCCTACTTGTGAAACAATGTGAACAATAATTTTAAAGACAATAAAAAGTTGGTTGAAGACTTTCTATTTCTCTTTTTAAAAAAATATTAAAAATCTATTGCATCTATTAATATATTTAATTTTGTTTTAGATAATATTTGCCAAAAAAATACAAAGCACTGTAGTATACTAGCTTTCTTGGCTTAGAACAGTGGGATTTGAATGCGGTATCTTTCTCCATAGACAATGAGAGATTTGCAGGGTGGTCATTATATTTTCTTCCAGAATGTAAGTCAGCAGATGTGGTTTATTGTCTTTGCTATAATATTCCTATTGAAGAAAAGAGATACTGTTGAGGAAATTATCAACCATGATAGGGCTGGTCTCACAAAAATGAACATTGCAGTTACTATCAAAACAGAGAATCTCTGTGTGCTATCACCATTCCTTAACAAAGCCAGTCAATTTACATTAATTCATTCAGCACACAGTAACTAAACACTGATTATATTTGAATCACTAAACTAGCTATATTTAGGTTGGCAATATACACTCTCTGGACTCCAATGAATAGTCTGGTTTAACATGGGAGATGAAGATGTAAACTGTTACAATTACTGTACCGAATGATTTTGATGAATATAAGTATATCAAGTTGTGATTTGGAAAACAGAGAAGGAATTATTCAACTTTCCTCTGGTGGACACTCTTGGTGTTTCCTCTGCCCAGAGCCTAGAAAATCCTTTTTCTGGTGTGCCCTCACCTCACCTTCTGTGTACTTTTGTTTCTAATTGACTGTGGCTCTCCAGGATAGCTGCCCTCATGCTACTTTGGAATCTCTTTGCCCAGTGCACTTTCAGAGAACTAGAAGTGCCTGGTGACCCTGAGACAATGACTGAGTGGTAGGGAACTCTGAAAGCCTGACTCCCTTTCCTGAATCCAGACAAATCCAAAGGCATACCATAGAGCTTACACTAACTTCTCTGTGGAATCTTTGGAGTTAGACTTGGAGTACAAGTAGAGTCCCCTGTTGATTATTTTAAACACTTTTCTGGTACTGATATGTTCCAAGATCTAGAAAAGTACTGGTCTGTAGGGTTCTAGGCCAGTCCATTTGGATAGATCATATCATCACGTACAGAAAATAGATGCCAGATGATACAGAATTAGTGAATAATAAGTGGTTAAGTATTGGTGTCCCTCTTGGAGAATTTAGTTTCTGAGCCGATCCATGAAATAATTTTTTTGTGCGTGTAGGGTAGTAGCACAAGGAAAGATGCACATAAATGGCAGAAATTAGGAGTGTTCTTTGGGGTATGGACAGGAAAGAGGAGCTTTGGGAGAATAGAGGCAAGAAATCTAGACTCTCTCTTGCTATGGTCTATAATAGATTTTATGAGAACCAAGAGATATGAATTTGCTTAGATTTTTAGGTATATGACTAAGTGGCCCTAATCAAAATTTGAAAGAGGCTAATGTTTCCAATTAGGCTTAAGTTATTTGCATGCCCCTCAAGTTTAATTGCTTTCTTTACTAAGATCACACTAGCTGTAGAAACATAATCTCAATGGGCTTAAGCCAATTTAAGTTTATTTCTTGTCTATATTACATACATATAATGGATATTAATAATCACTGAGCTTCTCTCCTTCAACTGGTGACTTAGGCACCCAGGCTCCTTCCATATTGTGATTCTGTCATTTTCAACACATGGTTGAATACATGCTCATCTGCAAGAAGCTGGTGGAGGGGAAATGTCCATGGAAGATTTGGGCTTGTTCTGAAAGCTGTCTAAATTATTTCTGTTCATATTCTATTGACCGGAGTGCAGTCATGTGGCCAAATCTAATTGCACTGGGGAAGCAGGCCCATGAAGTCTAGCTGTATGCCCAAAATGAAGAGGAAATGGGTTTGACTTTCAGCTAGCATTGCCAGCCATATCTTTTAAGTGAAATATAAGGCAGTAACTTTGAGCTCTTCTGAATTTAGAAAATTGCTTTTGAGCACAGCACAATGAAAATTGAAAATGCCATTGGTAGCCTGCAGTTTATTCTGTAGGAGTCTTTTTAATTAACAGCCTAATTGGATAATTTAATCCCCTTTAGAATTGGAGATATGAAAATGAAAATGAGATACTCCCTGTGATCTGACAATATCGTGCTTTAATAAACACGCCAAAGTGAGTCCGGAAATGAGCACCACAAAAGCATTACCATAATTTGTGATCAGTGAAAGAAAACCTGATCTATAATTTTAATTATTCCTAAATGGTTCAGATACATGTTTCATTTGAATGTGTATTTTGTTTTGTTAATTGGCTCAATTAGAAAGGTAACTGAATATAAGAATCTGTGGCTAAGCCATGGATTTACAATATGTTCTAAGCTTTTAAAATATATCCCGTTGAGAAAGTAAATAAGATATCTTAGGAAATAAAATGTTGTTGAAAGTGCAGTATTTTCCAGCATTTTTAGAGAATTTATACAAAATAGTCTTTACTTCTCCATTGATTGAGATGAAAAATACCACTCACTATACTCTTATTTTTTGCTTTTTCCACTTGAATGAGGAATTGATGCTCAGAGTCCAAGAAATGAAATGAGCATCCATGTACAAGCCACAAAAGTGCTTTTCTAACTAATTCTGGCTTGAGATTCCACTTTACAGAAAATGAAAAGCTAAATAAGCTAAAATTCTCATTGTAAAAACTACCTAAAGCCGGGCTCGGTGGCTCAGCCTGTAATCCCGCGCCTTTGGGAGGCTGAGGTGAGTGGATTGCCTGAGCCGGAGGGTTTGAGACCCGCCTGGGCAGCGAGACCTCATCTCTACAATAAATCAAAAAATCAGCCGGGTGTGGTAGCGCATGTTTCTAATTCCGGCTACTCGGAAGGCTGAGGCGGAAGGATCGCCGGAGCCCTGCAGGTGAGGCTGCGATGGCCGGGAGCGGCCACTGCACTCCAGTCTGGGCGACAGAGTGAGACTCCAACTCAAAAAAAAAAAAAAAAAAACTACCTAAAATATTGAGTATCATTTATGCTGCCAGTTTGGCTGAAATGTATGCAAATATCCTACACAAAGAAAGTATAGTTTACCATTTAGAAGTGCACTGTGTTACTCTCCAGATTGATTTAGAAGTCCATGGAATCGTGCCTGGATAACAGTCAGGCAGCCCTCCTAACCCAGTGACATTTGATGGATGGTCAAAATAGCCCAAATGATATTTATTCCAAAATTGACCAGATTTTCAATTGGAATTTGTAAATGATTTTTTGCATAATAATAATAATAATAATGACTTTCGTCTGTTGACACTATGTCCAAGGCACTCTTTGCTAGAGTCTGGTTGCATTATAGCCAATGCTCACAACAATTTTGTTTGACTTTTTATCTGACTTCAGAGCCTATTCTCTAATACTCTACTGGGGGTATGGAACGATGTTAAAAGACCTGATTTTGACCTATGACTTAACTGTAGATTCCAGGTGATGCTTCTATAGTAATCTGTTAGAAAATAATGTGAAGAAAGGAATCACTTTACAGGAATTTATACCCAGTACTTTCATCTTGAGTCCTTTAGAAAGGATTTCAGAACCTACTCTTTAATGATAATGCTTGTTCCCATTTATTATGTAACACGTGCCAGGCATGCACTAAATGCCTTATTTCTATGATCTAATTTCATTATTACAACAACTCAAATACATATTATTATCCCCAATTTAAAGACAAGGGACTCGAGGATTGGAGAAGTTAATGACTTGTCCATGATCATTTAACTAGCAAGCAGCAGTGCCAGATTTTAATTGTTTGTTCTAATTGCTCTCTTAGGCAAGCATAAGATCCTAAGTCCTGGAGTTCTGGGCTGGGGCATCCCTTCAGTTCTGTTGATAGGCCTCCCTGAAACCTATCTGTGTTCAGCCCCATGATTGCCCCTGCCCTTTCTGTTTGATCCCTGAAACCAGAAAGTCTCCAGGTCACTTTCTCCAGAGAACAAAATCTTTGCAACCCTGCCTGTGAGAACTGGGGCGACTTTCAAACGATCGCCTTGGTTTTGACCCTATGATGCATGCTTTTGAAAATTTTTTTAAAAATTGGACAGATAACATGGTGTGTATTGTGTACAACATGATGTTCTGAAGTATAGATACACATGATGGAATGGTCAAACCTAGCTAATTAACAATTGCATTACCTTACATAGTTATAATACTTGTGATGAAAACACTTAACATACATTCACTTTATGTTTTGTCAAGAATACAGTAAGTCATTAACTGCAGTCATCTTGCCGCACAATAGATCTCTTGGGTTTATTCCTCCTATCTAACTGTAAATATGTATCCTTTGAACAACTCTCCTCATCCCTCCTTCCCTTCCAATGTCTGGTAACCACTATTCTACTCTCTACTACTATGAGAAAAACTTTTTAGGTCCCACGTATAAGTGAGATAATGAGGTATTTGCCTTTCTGTGCCTGGCTTATTTCACCTAACATAATGTCCTCCAGGTTCATCCATGTTGTCACAAATGACAAGGTTGCATTCTTTTCTTATTATGGTGGAATAGTATTCCGTTGTGTATATGTTCTGTATTTTCTTTTTTTTCTTTTTTTCCCGAGTTGGAGTCTCACTCTGTCGCCCAGACTGGAGTGCAGTGGCCGCTCCTTGCCACCGCAGCCTTGACCTGCTGGGCTCTGGCGATCCTTCCGCCTCAGCCTTCCAAGTAGCTGGAACTACATGTGCGCACTACCACGCCGGCTAATTTTTTGATTTATTGTAGAGATGAGGTCTCGCCAAGTTGCCCAGGCGGGTCTCGAACCCGCAGGCTCAGGCAATCCACTCACCTCGGCCTCCCAAAGCGCGGGATTACAGGCTGAGCCACCAAACCTGCCTTCTGTATTTTCTTTATCCGTTCATCTGCTGATGGACACTTAGGTGATGTCATGTCTTGGCTATCATGAATAATACTGCAATAAACATGGGGGTGTAGATATCTCTTTAACATATGGATTTCATTTCCTTTGGATATATACCCAGTAATATGAATACTGGATCATATGATCATTCTATTTTTAGTTTTTTGAAGAACCTCCACGCTGTTTCCCATAATGACTGTACTAATTGACATTCCCACCAACAGTGCATAAGGGTTGCCTTCTCTTCACAACTTGCCAACACTTGTAACCCTATGATGAATTCTGACATTCGCTGTTGCCGAGAGCTTCCAAGTCCTGAGGCCTTCTGGTGTTCTACAGGGTGCCTCAGCTTGCTTCTAGTAGGAGGTCGATTCTTTTTGTCCATGTGTGCTTATACTTTTTTTTTTTTTTAGAAAACAGGATTTATTGGGAGGACAGAAAACCTCCCACAGTGGGAGGGGACCCAAAAAGGTTGCCTATATTTAAAAAAAAATACTTTTAAGACCCGCCTGGGCAACTTGGTGAGACCTCATCTCTACAATAAATAAAAAAACTAGCCGGGCATGGTAGCGTGTGCCTGTAGTTCCAGCTACTTGGAAGGCTGAGGCGGAAGGATCTCCGGAGCCCAGCAGGTGGAGGCTGCGGTGGCCGGAAGCGGCCACTGCATTCCAGTCTGGGCGACAGAGTGAGACTCCAACTCAAAAAAAAAAAAAAAAATACTTTTAGTAATGGGGTTTTTGTGAGAGAGAGAGAGAGTAGCTCTACATCTGAGTTCCTTGCATTTAACTGGAAGTCTACATTTTGTTTTTTAATGGGGAAATTTAGTACAAATTATTTTGAAAGAAATGTTGCTATAGATACAGTTCTATACTGAATTATTACCTTTACCCAGTAATGTCTGTAACTAAAAGTCTAAAGGTTTCTTTAAACTACTGAATATTAGGTGGTTTTATTTTATGCAGAAGCCAATCTTATTTTTTCTTAGTTATTTTAATAAAATAAGCATGCATGACCATTTGGTATTTTTTTCATTTCTCCTAAAGATGCATAACTTAGCCCTTGGAGAATTCATTTGGGATGAAAAAATGTTTCTCTGTCCACCTTCCAAAGTTGCCTGAGACTACATCTAGAAGAATGCTAAAGTGGATTTGTCATGAATGCTCTAGAGGAAATTTTTACTTTTCAACAAGGGCCAAGCTCAGTCCTTGGAGATTCACATTTCAACTCTCATTTGCACACACACGGAGTCTCTGGCACAGATTGAGTTTGTGTTAATGCACATAGCTTGTTGGGAAGAAATCAATCAAAAACGTTTTTAAGCACAAATGGTTTTTTAGGAACTGAAAGCTCAGTGCCTCAATTTTAACGTAAGCATTGAATAAAAACCATTTAAAAACACTCAACCTGCTAAAACTACTCTACAAACAGTAGTAATAATAATGGTACTCCCTCACCTAGGTCCATTGGTGATGTGTACGAAGTGATATTTACTGTTGAATAAGGGGAAAAAATCAGCTATCATTAAATATCTGTCATAAAAAAAATCAGCTGTCATTAAACATCTGCTTATATCACATGAGGCAGAGTACTAGTTATATTGCAATTTGATTAATCCGGGACTTTGCTGACTTCAACTCCAAAATTCACAAACAATATTATAATAACGGTATTGTCATTCCTCTGCATAAAAACCCTTTAGTGATCTTTTATTGCATTTACAATAAAATCTAAACAACTTACCCTGAGCTAAAGGCCCTATATGACCTGGTTCTCCACTTCCCCTGTCATTTCTCCATTGCCTTTTTTTAGTTGCATTGGATTTCTTTCTGTTTCTCTAAATTTACTAAGCTTTCTCTTGTTTTCTCAGTCTCAGAGCCTTTGCTGCTTTGTCTAAAATGTTCTCTGTATGTTTTTTACACAACTCTACTCGAATTAGGCCCCTTAACTATATACTCCATTATCTCATCTGGCTTACACCTACCTAGATCTAATCACATTTGCTAGTTTTCCCCTTCTTCCTTCCTCCTTTTCTCCCTTCTCTCTTCCTCCCTTGTCTCCCTCCACTGTCTTGTAAGTTCCATTATGTTCAAACTTTTTCTTGTTTGTGACGATATTTCTAGAACTTATGCTAGTGCCAGACACATAATAGGCCCCTGAATATGTGTTGAATACAGTGGTTCTTTTATTTTAGCAATAAATATTGATTACCTACTATGTTTGGCACTGTTTAGGGGCTGCTGAGGATGTTTCTGTAAACCAGCAGATAAAATTCCTGGCTGCACAAAGCTTATACTCCAGGAGACAGACAGTAAACAAATAAGTGAAACTTGATATAGTAGATGGTGATATTTGTTAGGGAGAAAAAAGAGAAGGGGATATAACATGTGGAGGACAAGGTGTTGAATTTTTAAATGGATGGTCAGGAAGACCTTTGAGCAAAAACACATCTGGGAGAACCTTCCAGGCTGAGGCAGGAGTGAGTACAAAGACCTGGAGCATCCTAGGACATTTGTGGAAGAGCAAGGAGAATAGTGTGGCTGCAGCACAGAGTGAGCAAAGAAGAGTGCAGGATAAGATGATGTTAGGATGGAAAGTGTGTTCAGGTCATCTATGGTCATGTAGACTGCTGTGGGAACTCTTATTTTCACTCCATGTGAGATGGGAAGTCATTGGAGATTTTTGAGCAGAAGAATGACAAGATTCAACTTATGATTCTGTCTGTGTTGAGAATGGACTGTGGTTGAACAAGGGAAGAAGCAAGAAGACCAGATAGTAGGTAGTTGACATCAGCCCAGTGAGAGATGATGGTGGCTGTGTCCAGGAGAGGAGCAAGAAAGGAAATGAATGAACGAACAATAACAAAATTTAAGAAAGAGACTCTCCATAATCCTGCAACCTTGAAATTTCCAACTATTTCTTTTGTATTTGTCTTTTTCCATGAACCTATGCATAATAATATAGTATAACTTTATTCAGAGCATAATATAATTTCGAATAATTCTTAATTAATTGACCTGCATCCATAGGTGCTTCATAATCTTTGTTTTAGTGGCAGCATAATATTCTTTAGAGTTTCTGTAATATAATTTATTCAATCATTTCTTTATTAGAAATTTATTATTGATTTCATTTTTTCACTATTGTAAATAACACAGAGATAAAAATCTTAATGTGCATGTTTTTATTTCTTTCCTGTCAATTGTTTCTTAATAAACAATAAAATAATAAAAGTTAAAATGACTTGATCAAGAGGCACGCATATACTTTTGTGGCTCTTGAAATGTATTGATGAACTGCATTCTAACAAGGTTGTATGTATGAGGGTACCAGTTTTGCAACAGAGCTGGATCAGAAATGGGTCCTGCTCATAAGAAAGTTATCTTATTTGGGGGGAAGTAAATGTGTAAACCAAGAACTATAATATAAAGCACAATTAGGAACAACATAAGAAGGTACCACATTTAGTAAAACTTGATCAGCTTTCAGTGTTATTCATTTCATTTTTACTAATAGTTTGCATCTATCAAATAAATAGAAATGCAATTGGTTGTTTAATTTTACTAATTAGCTTTTTTGGATTTTACCTCTCTTGATGTCAGTTACCCACATATCAATGCCCTTCAGCCACTAAGCTATTAAGAATTTGACTTTGGGCAACCCCTTTAGGTCCCCTCCCACTGTTGGAGCTTTTCTGTCCTCTCAATAAATCCTGCTTTTAAAAAAAAAAGAGTTTGATTTTTTCTTATCAATTACATGAGCTTTGATTGCTTAGGATTTGCAATCACTTATTTAAATATAAAAAACCGCTACTGCTACTCTTATCCTCAACTTTGTACATCTGCAACCCATGCTGTTCTCTTGTAAGGTAGTGGAGATGTGTATTCAGAATGCTCTACTTCACACAATTTGGCTTGCTGGAATAAACTTTATACAAAGGAGTATAAAAGAGTTAACAAATTTAGGAAGAATACAGTGTTATATATATCAGCTAACTGAACAAGTATTTAGTGAATCATTTGCTGGATATTATTCTAGGGTTAGGAACACAATGATGAATAAGAGTTCTAGTTCCCAATTATTTAACAATTTAAAAATTAGTTAATTCATAAGAAAAAGTAGACTTGTAAATTAAAATTTCAACAATGTAATATATAATTGAATAGAGGTGAACACGGGGTTCTTTGGAAATAAAACTGGATAAAAAATAATTATAGAGTTAAGCAATAAAAGAATTACAATGCCTTCAGCTGTGAAATCAAAATAATAATAATAAATGAGCAAGGCAGAAAGCTCACTAGAAAATTGAACAGACAACTTGAACTTTTTCACAAAAAGGATATCCAAATTGCTAACAAATATATGAAAATGTGCTTATCTTCACTAGTCATTAAGGAAATGTAAATTAAAGCTACAGTGTGATTCAACATATCCCCCTCCCTCCAAGAATGGCTAAAATAAAAAAGGACGTAAAGGATGTAGACAAGCAGAACTGTCATACACTGCTGGTGGGAATATAAATTAGTATGGCCACTTTGGAGAACTATTTGCACATATTTTCTAAAGCAGAATAGACTTGTGTCCTATGGCCCAGCAATTCCACTTCTAGGCATTAAGTTGCCATCTTAGTAGGTTAAAATGGTTGAATATTAGCAATTACTCATTGTTTAATCTAATACATACCCAACAGAAATGCACACATATGTTCACCAAAAGACATGTGAAAGAATGCTTATAGAAGCACTATTTGTAAGAGTTCAAAATGGAAAAGTATTCAAGACTATCAACAGTAGAGAAGGTAAGTCATTGAATATGTCTACAATGACAAAAACAAACTACAACTACATGCAATAATATGAGGGCTCCTCACAAACATAATGTTGAATGAAAGAAGCCAAATACAAAAGTAGAATATATTGTATTATTCTATTTACATAAAATATGTAAATATGCAAAAGCAATCCATTGTTATTTGAAGTCAGAGGAATAGTTCTGCCTTGGTATTTAGTGACTGGAAGGCTCCATAAGGTGGGCTTTTGAGGTCCTAGAAATGTTGGGTTTCTTGATCTGGATGCTATTTACATTAATGATATGTGCACAAGAAAATTCTTGTTCTTTTTTCCCCTATGTACACCACTTTGATGCTTTTTGAGAGAAATGTGGAATATCAAATTCTTTCAGAAAGCATTTCTCCCCTCATTTTTGAAGCTCTTGCTTTGCTGGCACTGGTAGGTTATCCTGCACTAATTGTAGAAACATAGGTAAGAGACTAAACTGATTGTGGGATCCTGACTGGAAAGCTTTCTTGGAAGAGACGAAGTTGAACCTGAGTTTTGTAGCATCCACTGGAGACAGCCAGGGAAACAAGTGGATGGCAGACAGTTTCAGGCAGAAAGACCAGACTGTTGGAAAATAAGAATGTATGGTGGAGGGCGGAGGACCTCTTGGGAGGGGTTGGACAAAGCTTGCCGGAGCTAGAACTTGAGTAGCCAAGGAGGAGCTAGTGCTAAGCAAGAGAATTTGGCAAAGGACAGGTAGAGAAGGGTCTTGAAGGGTCATAATACTGAGTTTGGACTTGATCCTGTAGGCATCTGGGAACCACTGACCAACTTAAATTAAACTGGTGACACAATTACGTTTCTACTTAACAAAGAGTAAGATGGTGATAGTGTAGAGAATACTTGAAAAGGAGTAAGACTGAAACCTGGGAGACCAGTCAGAAGGCCATTGCAGTAATCTATGGGAGATATGATAAGCTGATGGTATGGGATGGAGAGCGGGGACAGATGTGGGAACAATTAAGGAGACACAATTTTTCTGACAGGCCTTGATAATTGATGGGTTTGGTTGATATATAGGCATGGTATTTTTTTCTATGTAAAAAAATGATAAAATATTTTGATATATGATGAAACACATCTAGCCCTCGTCCTTTCTTTCCCCCTTTAACATCTTTCTACGGTTGTATACATCAAAGGATGTTGCTATGACAATCAAGAGTAAAATTACCTTCTACTTCTCATTGTTTCTTGGAGTGAAAACCCAATGACATATTTCAAAATTTTTCAGTGGAGAATCATGTAGGTCGTCTAATGCACTAGTCTGCAAATGTCTTGATTTTGCCAAATCAGTCATCAGAGAAGAAAGGTAATTTATCCAATTAACCCCTGTGTTAATGCCATTCTGGAAATAGAACAAAAAAGTGGTACCTATACATATTGTCATATACTATTATAAACAACAAAAAAAACCTGTGTATGTGTTTACATGATTTTATAAGTAAAAACTATGTACACATGAATAAATATATATGCATGCACATATTAAAATCTTACACAACTATGTGAGACTCATAAGGTTTTAGATACAAGATCATCAAGGTAAATAAAGAATAACAGACTTTTGTTTAATTTCCCTCTCTTTTTTAAATAGTTACATTGGGCGGGAGAAGATCCAGAGGATATTTTTCTCACTTTAATAACCTCATTGCATTTCCTTCCTTTCAATTTTCGTTTTTATAAATGGGAACACTGTATTAATTCATTCTAATTGAAAACCAGCCACGCAACCCTTCAGTTACAGAAACAATTTTGAATCTGCCTAGGATATCATTTAGTCAGAAATTGCCTCTATGGCTTTTGGAATTATCACCACTACAGTGCTCTGATGGCTACTGGGACAATGGCTTTACAGGCTGATTTTATTCTAAAAATATCAGGAATTGGCCAAGAGCCCTTGCTCTGGAGAAGGGTTTAGAGCTCTTCCATGGGGACCTAACAGAATATGGAAATTTCTATTCCTATAGTAAAAGATGAGGGTGTGAGTTATGGCAGGGGCAACAAGACATGACCCAAGTTCACCTCTTGCTTGTCCAAAGAGTACCTCTTCGCCTTCCGGCTGCTGGAGGAGCTAAGCTATTCTTAGCCATCTCCTGTGAAGGCAATTACACAAAACCCCTCTGAAACCCATTTCCGCATTTGTTCAAGAAATTCTTTTATCTTACGTAAATCCCCCATGCTGCAACTAAGCCCTTGGTCTGCCCTTGGCCGGATGGGAGGACAGCCAGGTTTCCTCTCTCCAGCAGAGCCTTTTCTGTACCCAGAAACGATTATCTCATCATTGTGCCGCCCTCCCTCCCATTACACACACTGAACATTCTCATTTTTAGCGTTTTCCTTTTCCTTCTTTTTCTTGTCATTTCTGCAGTCTCCTTCATTTTAACTATTGCCAAACACTTCTTCAAACTGAACCTCAATACTATGCAAAAAGTCCATCTGATTCTGCTCTCAAACTGATGGGGACAAGGCAGAGTTAAACAGGGCCTGAGAAAGCACTGGGGAGAGTAGGGGCAGGTGCTGCTTGAGCATGGCTGTGGAGTAAAGCTGAGTACAACTGAGTTCAAAACCAAGGTCCCAAATCAAGGTAGTATCCTCAAGAAAAGAAAGACAAGCCCAAAGAGCTTGCTGATCCAAAAGCCTAGGGAGAATCCAGCAGAATTGTTCAGAATTGTTCTCCTGAGCAGCCTGGACATTGGTTGGGTAGTAGGTGGGCAGCTGTACCTTCAAAACAAATCCAGGTTAATTCAGTTCTGGAGTGCGAAGGGTCAGGCATCTCACAGGTAGCTGAAAAACTTACTAGTAGTAAGTTCAGGATAGCACTCTCATAATCTTGTCAGACCAAGTCAAAATTCCTCCAAGTCACTAAACATGGGTCTTAGACCTTCCAGTGAATCAGGGCCAAACTTATGAAGTTGTGGATAGAGTAAGCAACTGGGCCCCAGGCCAAATGGTCCCCTTCCTAATTGTACCATGTGATAATTTCTTCAACTTGAAAATTTGAAGTCCTTTCCCTTTCCCTCCTCTCCATTGTGTTGCTCACCAAACTGTACCCCTTCAATGTCTCCCTCATGCTTATTCTTTTTGGCTTCTATTTTTCCTAGTCAGACCTGAACAATCTCAGTCCTGAGCTGTAAATTGCTTCCTAATACGATTTTTGACTCCTGTCCCCATTTGTCAATCCACCCCACATTCTGCTATCTTTTATATTTTTACTCATCGATTTTGAATTGCCTATATAGATAAGTTTCTACTCTTCATTAGTCCATCCAGACCCTCCAACATTTGACCATAAACTACCTTTGTCAACCACATCCCCCATTGCTTTGGTATATGAGCCCTCTGTTGAATCAAACATGTTGCCCTTTCCACATCTCTTTGTCTGTGTTGCTTCTCTAACTTGGAGGCTGGTCACTCTCCTCTCTGCCCATTTAAATTCTATCTTGACAGATGCATATCCAATCTTAGTTCTTTCAAGATCACTTTGGCCACAAATTTTCTATGTCACTAGAACTCTTATAGCAATTTCTGCCAGTTTCTCTCATCTAATCCTGTACTACACCAAGCTGTTAGTTGGCTTTCGTACGTGTATGTTGGCTTCCCTGACTAGAATTTTAAATACTTTTGATGGCAAAGGTGGGCTTTTAGAGTTAAGGGTATCACTCCAAATAGCCTAGCATTGTCCTGAAGGTACTGAGTTTGCTACAGTGCAGTGATTCTCAATATTTCCCAAGATGAGGATCTCTTTTCATTGTCAATAAACTATATCTCTCCCACAACTGTTTGTGATTCATTGGTTAAAATAAAAAAAATACCATAATGACCAGAAGCTTTTATGATTTGCTAATGCTTTACAATGAGGATTTATTTAGGTATAGCATTGCACATATCTATTTGAAAATTTGTAATGCTGTACCTTTACTTGTAAGATGTTTTTATTTATTTGGCTTACAGATAATTCTTAGCCAGTATGTGGTTTTGCTGACCCTTGCAATAACGTTAGTTCCCCATGTGTCCTGCTGTCTCATTATTTGGCCATATCATGATAATTATCTCATAGCGCTGTTGTGAGGCTTAAAAAGAATATATATTAGGCGTTTAGATGATTTTGATCTTTGTTTCCTGCCTTGGGCTACTATCAGCTAATATAGAAGATGGGAAAGTTCTGAGACCTTCTGGGCAACTTGAATTGGATGGGACAGAGCTTGGAGCAGGGGATGTGGGAAAGGAAAGCAGTCTCTGAAAGGGAAGGTGAAAGAAAGAACATTTAAGATCACCTAGAGCAGCAGTTCCCAAACATTTTACTCCCACGACTACTTTACCCTACCCTCTTAAATATTATTGTGCATTCCCAAAGTGCTTTTATGCGGAGTATATCTATTAAAAAACTTAAAATATTTTATTTTATTTATTAATTTATTAATTTTTTTTTTTTTTGAGTTGGAGTCTTACTCAGTCACCCAGACTGGAGTGCAGTGGCCGCTCCCGGCCACTGCAGCCTCGACCTGCTGGACTCCGGCGATCCTTCTGCCTCAGCCTTCCGAGTAGCCGGAATTACAGGCATGTGCTACCACGCCCGGCTGATTTTTTGATTTATTGTAGAGATGAGGTCTCGCTGCCCAGGCGGGTCTCGAACCTGCGGGCTCAGGCAATCCACTCACCTCAGCCTCCCAAAGGCGCGGGATTACAGGCTGAGCCACAGAGCCTGGCTTATTTTTTAATTTTTATTATAAAAATGTGGGGTACATTTCAGGGTTAGGTATATAAACATTGATCATGCAGGTACTCTTGTTGATGAGGTATGCCCCTCCCTCCCCTAGCAGTTTCCCTCAACTGCCAATCCCACCCCCTTTAAAAAATATTTTAAAATTTATTTTAAAATAAGCAATAACAAACCCACTACACATTAACATAACACATTTTTAATGAAAAATAACTATACTTTCCAAAAATTAGTGAGAAGCAGCATTGTTTTAAATTTTTGCAAATCGCTCTAATGTTTGCTTTCATAGAAGACAGGTGGATCCTCACATCTGCTTCTGCATTCAATCTCATGTAATATAGATGGTCCCCAACTTATGATTTTTTGGCTTTACAATGGTGCCAAAGCAATATGCATTCAGTAAAAACCATACTTCAAGTGCCCACACGACCATTCTCTTTTTCACTTTCAGTAAAGTATTCAATAAATTACATGAGATATTCAACACTTCATTAAAAAATAGGCTTTGTGTTAGATGACTTTGCCCAACTGTAGGCTAATGGAATTGTTCTGAGCATGTTTAAGGTAGGCTAGGCTAAGATGACGCTCAGTATTACGTGCATTTCTGATTTATGATACTTTCAACTTACAATGGATTTATCATGACGTAATCCCATCATAAGACAAGGAGCATCTGTATTTAGTTTTCATGAAATATTGAAAGAAAATCCAGGATCATACAGCTATATTGTTGGAAAGGGGATGGTGTATTTGAATAGCCTTTCAGATAAATGTGGATATTCTTCTTTGAAACTAAACAAAACTCAACAAGTGATACTGTAAAAAAATTTAAGTTCTCAATTATAGTGGTATGTATGTATAGGGTACAAAGTAATGTTGTGATGTATGGATACAATGTAGAATAATTAAATCAACTAATTAACATATCTATCACCTCAAATACCTATTTGTGTGGTGAGAATATTTGAAATTTAGTCTTAACGATTTTGAAACATATAATGCACTATTATAAACTATTGAAGATTAGTTGCAATATGGGTTCTGAAACATATCAGTGAAGTTTTCACACTCTGTTACACTAAAATCCACTGCTATCTTAATTTAAATGGGTCTTTTAATCATTTCTAATTTTGTAGCATCAAGCATTGGGCATTTAAAAAATATTGATTCATTGAGTTATACAGATCTTCCAAATCATTATACCATTTCAAAAAAATCACTTTCATTATTAATTACCACTGATCTTATCAGGTAAGTCTTTAGTGCAGGGAAGTTGTTGTGTTCATGGTGGCAGAGAAAAGATCTTCAAAATTCCAATTTTCATTCAAAAGTTTGAATTTTAGCCGGGCTCGGTGGCTTAGCCTGTAATCCCATGCTTTGGGAGGGTGAGGTGAGTGGATTGCCTGAGCCCGCAGGTTTGAGACCCACCTGGGCAACTTGGCGAGACCTCATCTCTACAATAAATAAAAAAATCAGCCGGGCATGGTAGTGCGTGCCTGTAATTCCGGCTACTCGGAAAGCG
>NW_007118618.1:73642-112151 GCF_000164805.1 Carlito syrichta
CGGACCCCAGCAAGTCAAGACTGCGGTGGCAGGGAGCAGCCACTGCACTCCAATCTGGGTGACAGAGTGAGACTCCAACTCAAAAAAAAAAAAAGTTTGAATTTTATCATTGGCAACAAATACTGTAAGTTATTTTCCTTGAAGTGACTGGTTAACTTTGCTCATTTTTGAGAAAATGTCTGCCAAATACCCAATTTTGAATAGCTATAGTTTGTCAGTTATTCTTTTAAATAAAAATAGTGTTCCTCAAAAAAAGCAGATAGTTCACTTTTCAACTGAAATGACAGCATAAGTGCTTTTCCTTGAGACAGCCATTGTACTTGGTATGCAGCAAAAGTGCTTTATGTATACTTTCCATTTTTTCACCCAAAATGTGAAAAAGATGTATACTCAAGGGTTGAGATTTAATAAAGTTGGTAATTTTTAGCACTTCATCAAGGACATTATTGAATGAAACTGGCATTTTCTTTTTACTGTGTGGCAGTAAAAAATACACTGACTATTAGTATAGTTTGGTCCCATCGCCTTGATACGTGCTAAGGTGCCAGCAGTTTTATCCACCATTGCTTTTGTGCCATCCTCACAAATGTCAAATGGTGAAAAAGGCAAATAACATCTTTGTGTTATTATGGAAATAGTTCTATCGTCAAAGACCCTCAGAAAGGGCCTTGGAAATCCCCAAGGTTTTGTGACCTACATTTTGAGGAATATTGCTCTAAACTTTTGCAAAAAGCTAGTTCTCCCAAGACACACATCTGGGAGGAGAGATGAGGTCTCCTTCACACACGGCAGTCTGCCTTATTTTTTGGAGCCCGAGATGGACTTTTTATTTCTTTGCAGAACTGGAGGCATCTGGCTTGGGAACACGTTTATTCTCTACTCACCTTTAAACTGCCTCAGCTATTACTAAGTCTCTGGCAGTGATATGTTGATTATGTGAATTTAAAGCCCACAGGAGCCAGAGGAATGACAGATCAGATTCCCTTAAATGAAATTTAAAATCTAGGAGCCTGGCAGTGGGACATACGGCTCTCGCTCCTGCCGACCTTTGATGTCACTCTGGTAGAATGACTGTTTCTGGGCCAGATGGCATGTGGCTTAAACGGAGATGTCTCAGCCTGTTTCCTAGTATTAATTATGCACACTGATACTCCTTCATTGTACAGTCCATAATTCTTCAACTTCTTTTAGATGTTTTTTTGAGAGGTAACTGAACTCCAGCAGGCCTCCATGAATCCAAGCAATTTCATTTAAATCTCCAAATCCAAACCTTTTTTTTAATATCCAATCACTGGTACAGGCTGACAGACCCTGGATTTCCCTTTTGTCAATCGAATGTAAGTCTAGCAACTTTTAGGATTGAAGGCCAGAGTGAGTTTGTATGCCCCAAAGGAGGCGGCTGACTGGAAGCCCATTTAATTTTTTGTTTAAAGGCACCAAATAAGGAACAATTTGTAAAGGCAGTTTTCAAGTGTAGCAAGATAGCTTCTTAAATCTGATGGGGATAAATGGAAGGTCAATACCCTTCTTCTTATCAACAATTTCACCAAATAATATTTATTAAGGACTTTCAGGCTGGGTTTCTCAGCTATAAACAAGCAAATACTCTAAGCAGAGATATTGGAAGTACTGAACCAGGGCAGTTTCTGGGTATGAAGTGTCTGGATAGAAACTACCATCACTTGTCTACAATAAAGCATGCTTTCATTACTCAAAAGCTGAACTTACAATTTATTTCTAAATTAATTTGAAGTAGACCCAATCAGTAACAAAAGGAAATTTACCCAATTAGGAAAGAGCTGACTTTTTCTATTCAGGGGCATGTGTAAGACAGAATTCTGTCATATAAAAAATGTCTCAATTTTGAAAATTAAAAAACCTCCAAAAAACACTGCTTCAAAGAAAGAAGAGAAAATAAGTTATGGACATTATATTTGACAGATATTTCCCTTTGTATTCATGGTATTTGAATCCCATGCACATCACTAAAAATATACTGAACTCTCATAAAAAGTTTGGCAAGTGAGTCATTGTAATTGTAAAACAGGGGCATTTGTATATGTTTTAATGCTATAAATTTTAGATTTGGTTCAAAATTCTGGTTCACTGTTTATAATAGGGCAAAACATTCCTGTTTTGGAAGAATCACTTTGACATATAAAAAATACAGTAAAGTTCTTTAAATTTCTAAGCCAACACATTTTCAAATGGTCTAAAACTTAAATCAACATGTAACAGGATTCCTCATTTGAGATAAAAAAACATGCATTGGCCTTAGTGTTTAGGCAGGTTAGTTGTGTTTGAAGAATCCATGAGATAGGCCCATAAGGAATTTATTTGCATGAAGGATGGAGTTGCTTCCTGTGAGTGAATGAATCCTAAGAGTAGCATTGTTGGGATGCTGAAAAGGTCAAGAACTAGGGAGGAGTGTCAGAGGCAAGTGGCACTGTACATTTCAATTTAAGCCAACCAACATGAGCTTATACTACCTGAGTCCTTGGCAGAGAAGTAATAATTAAGAGTAAGTAAAATAAAAAAGAGCAATTTCAGAAAATCTCTTTAAAACATTGAAGAGTAGAAGTCTGGAGTGTTTGGTAGGCCATAATAGAGTGAAATAAAAGGGGGCATGGAAGTCCATTTACTCCTGGGACTCAGCAGCACCTTGAGTGAGTATTGTGACTTTGCTAGGGCAGCTGTGATTTTGGGCATTGGTGGGCAATGGTTCCTTTGGTGGATATCAGGCATTGTTGTGTTTTTACTGTTAGTGTAGTCAGGAGTTAACAGTCCAACAAGCCAGAGCAAGAGAAAAGGAAAATGACCACGGCTATATGGTAACATGGTACTGAAACCAACATAATTCCCTGTCACTCTGCAAAACAGTAATGGACATGGGAATAGTTTTCTGTCCCCATGTTAATCAACTTTGAGAATATGGAAACTTAGTTACTCACTCTAGGAAATACCTTTTTTTGAAAAAAAAGTAAGCCAACTAAAATAGTTTACTTAACAAGAATAACATCTACTCCACCAAAATTCACTTCAATATTCTCACCTCCTATGCCCACCAATTTATAGCTATCATGCCACAAAATCTTCCCAATGTCAATTAGACAACTGCTTTGCAAGACCTGTCCTCTGAGTATCACCCAGTTTAGTCCCTAATATACTATCCTGCCATTTCCCTTCTGAGACCTATTTAGACTGTGTTAAGGTAGAGTTCTCTCATACAGTGAGTCTAATAAAACACTTTTCTGGTCTTTTTTTTTTGGTGGGGGTGAGGGAGGGAGCTTGACCACCAACATAATCAGAGAAGTGAATGTCTGTACATTCAGGAGAGTAGACGTACCACAATTATGGGTGGGGGTGGAGCCAGAAAATATGATATGTTGCTATTTTTGTGATCTGGTTTGTACTTACAAGCAGGTGAGTTCTGAGGAAACATGGCCTAAATGCTCATAACAATTCTTTAAATTAAATGAGAACAGCAAATGCCTAACCCAATGAAGTTACCATATAGTTCGCTATTTTTACATTATTTTTCCTTAGTAAGATAAATATAATGCTCTCTTCCTCCAAAGGTGCCTTTAAATTTATTGCCTTATAAAATCACAAAGTATTTTAAATTTTTTTATTTTAAAGATGTGGGGTACAATTCAGGATTAGGTATATAAGTAGTTATCATCCAGACGAAGTTTGGGCCTCCCTTTGGTCCCCACTTTGCCTGTTTCAGGATCAGGTACCCATATTGATGTTATGTGTCCCCCCCTCACTCTTATCCCTGGCAGTGTCCCACTACTACCAATCCCTTTCTTACAGTATTATGATAAATGTTCAGGGTTTGCTTATGAGTGAGAACATGGGGTACTCAGGTCTTTGTTTCTGTGGTAGATCACTGAGTATGATAGACTCTAAATCCATTCAAGTTGCTGCAAAGTCCATAATTTTGTCTTTTTTATTGCTGTGCAATAGTCCATCATGTATATGTACCACATTTAAAAAAATCCAGTCCACTTTCTATGGGCAGCACAGTTGGTTCCATGTTTTTGCTATTGTGAATAGTGCTGCAATAGACATGAGTGTGCGGGTATTCTTTTGTAGAATGATTTGTGTTCCTCTGAGTATATTCCCAGAAGGGGTATTGCTGGGTCATATGGAAGGTTGGAAATCACAAATCTTTGTTTTTAATTTTTAATTTTAAAGATGTGAGGTACAAATCAGGATTAGGTTTACAAATGTTCATTACATAGGTACATTTTTAGATGAGATATGCCTCCTGCTGGCAGTTTCCCTCAACTGCCAATCTCATCTCCCCCTCCCCTGGCAGTTTTCCACTACTGCCAGTCCCTTTTTTATAGTATTATGATCATTGATCAAGGTTCGCTTATGAGTGAGAACAGATGGTACTCTGTTCTTTGTATCTGTGATAGATCACTGAGTATGATAGACTCTAAGTCCATTCAAGTTGCTGCAAAGTCCATATGTTTGTCCTTCTTTATGGCTGTATAATATTCCATTGTGTATACATACCACATTTTTTAAATCCAGTCCAGTTTCCATGGACAGTATGGTTGGTTTCATGTTTTTGCTATTGTGAATAGTGCTGCAACAAACATGTGTGTGCAGGTATCTTTTTGGTAGAATGATCTGAGTTTCTCTAGGTATATTCCCAATAGGGGCATTGCTGGGTCTTATGGAATACCAACTTCTAGTTCTTTCAGAACCGCTACACTGTTTTCCAAAGAGGTTGCACTAGTTTGCATTCTCACTAGCAGAAGCGCTCCTTTTTCTCCACGTCCTCATCAGCTTCTGTTGTTGTTTGTTTTATTAATGATGGCCATTCTTACCGGGGTTAGGTGGTATCTAAATGGGAAATCATAATATACATATATTTTTTTGAGTTGGAGTCCCACTCTGTCATCCAGACTGGAGTGCAGTGGCCACTCCCAGCCACCGCAGCCTTAACCCTCTGGGCTCCGGCGATCCTTCCGCCTCAGCCTTCTGAGTAGCCGGAACTATAGGCACACGCTACCATGCCCAGCTGATTTTTGATTTATCGTAGAGATGAGGTCTCGCCAAGTTGCCCATGCGGGTCTCGAACCCGCGGGCTCAGGCAATTCACTCACCTCGGCCTCCCAAAGGCACGGGATTACAGGCTGAGCCACCGAGCCCAGCTGAAATCATAAAATCTTAAAGGTGTGTGTGTGTGCGTGCATGCATGTATAGGTATATGTACACACACACACATACCCCCATCTCACCTTATTCCAATGGGGGACTTAAGGCAGCTTGCAAAAATGTAAGAGGATAAAAAATACATAAGTGAATCTTAGAAGATAACACTCTGTGTTTATTCCCTATTGCCCATCAGTCTCTTTTTCCACAAAGACCACTTTCACTTTTAGCACTGAAGAGCAGCATTAGCAACTTCAACACTGAAACTTTTTTTCCTCTACCCAAACTTTCTCACCAGAGTAGTGGGATAGGGTCAGTGAGAGCAGAAGGAAGCCCTTGAAGGAGGTGTGGGAAGAATCCAATTGAACCTTTGCCTTCTGGGCTTGGGAAAGTGGTGTGCATGCATAGCTGGCGGTTGACTTCCCCTCCCATGTGCCCTGTTTGATGAGAGGGCAGTATAAACAAAGTGGATCCCAAATGCAGAAGGAGCTGAGAAATCAAAGAAGGAGGCAGACACATTCAGTTTGTCAGTTTTGGGTGATTTATTGAGGGAACTTACAGACAGAAGTGTGGTCTTGGGCTGCCAAAAGACAGCTGGATCTCCATGCTGTTAACCCCAGACCCAGAGCTTTTATACCCAGAAAGAATATGTGTGCTCTGTGTAAGACAATGAAAGTCAACTCTCCAGAATAGGTAAGCACGCTGTATGCATCATAGCCTATAAGTTGTGTGGTAATATCAAATTGCTTTGATCTAAAAGCAGGAGGACATGTTTTTATACTAGAAATAGCAAATAAAGCAGAAATCAGGAGGCATTCATGGGACCGGGGCTAATCAGAAGTCAACACAGTGGATGAGCATCCACGAGGGAGTCATTTTTGTCTCCACAACCCTGCCAGTGGAAACATGAATCCTGATGACATTAATAAGGGCTTAGCTGGCACTCATAGTTTTGGATAGTTGGGTGGCCTTGATGTTTGCTGATGAATTCCTGTAAAGCTTATTTCAGAGAAAGTAAAGCAAAGCCAAATTTGTGTCTCAGATTCCTAGGACTGTGGATGGACTGCCTGCTGGTGAAGTAGAATGTAAATATAATGAAGAAGAACAATACCACTGTAAAGGAGATGGACTGTTGAGAAAAAAGAAATAAAAATCCTGTTTTCCTTTGGGGGAACTTTAAGATAAAAAGGTAAAAAGAATGATTCACCAGTTCATTTCTGTGGCAAATGTGATTTGCCTATTAAAATCTATAGGTGAATGATTCTGTGCAAGCATGTTTTCTTGCTATAACTGTGCTAATGTATATGGAAAAAAATGAAGATAAGATGTATCCAGGCTGTAGTAATTTTGTGCTGTGAATTAAGAAGCATATGTGAGGTTCTGTTTTTGTGTGTAGCACTGGTCAGGGATGCAAGAGAATGTGTCTGCTTCAAAGAGACTTATTCCCCGTTCACATAAATCACATCCATAAGATAGCTGGGAAACCTGTTACCTGTGCTTCACTTGAAAAATTTCCTTTTGGTATTGCTTCACCATGAACTGAAATATCTGAAATCTCTGAAATGCTGCTAGAGAAGGACCATACGCACCACATTTCACCAGAACAGCACACTGTGATGCCACCACCTTGTGTGCAAATTGTGTCACACAGAGTATATATAATCAGCCAAATAAAGGTATTTGTTCTCCTTCAGCAGAATTGTCTTCACCTCTGCATTCCTTGACCCACCAGAAAACCATTTGTATTTCAACAAGAGAATACAGCAATTTAATAATTGTTCCTATTCAGGATAACTCAATTATAGTGCTACCCAGCACCTGCTCACCATCATCCTGAGTATCAAAGCCAACCACTGGTATCGTATTATGCCTCCAGAGCAACCTTATGCATTACCCTCTTGTACTCCACTTCCAGTAAACAATCCAATACCACATTCTCCTTAAGATGCAGGTACTCCTGACTTGATCTGTAGCCAAGTGCCACCACCAACCATGACCTCTGATCCATCACCAATAATCTCTTCTCCTAGAGATGTTATTGCTTAGGACATCTTGCATGGATTGTCCTTCTCCAGGTTCTCCCCAAACTCAAAATGGTAATCCATGTTTAGGTGAATTCCTTCCTAACCATTATAACCCTAACTCTTTATCCCAGTTCACTAAAGTTCAAGAAACTCTGAGTCATCCATTTACACAAACAGATGGAGTAAGTCCTGGTATATGGCCTGTGTTGAAAAGACTGCCAACTTGTCTGCCAATGCAGGGTCTACCTTTTCCAACCCTATATCCTGGATCACATCATTTATATCAGACAATAAATAGACAACAGTGTTTTGAACTAAAGTGCTTATTGGAAAAAAAGAACTTAAATATAGTCAATTTTTAAATTAAACTTTGCCTGTTTGGGGAAGGAAAAGTACCTCTTACAGAGATAGCTATAAAACACATAGGATCTTATCTCTTAAAATAGCATTAAACCTTGACTTTAGGATTTATTTCGGGCTCACTGAGCTGTGGCTCAGTTGAGCACAGCTGTATTTTAACAACTTTGTTCCCCTAGTGTGGCAAATTGACTCAAAGGTGACCTTTTCCAATATGATTTCCTGAAATTAATATGCATTGTTCCATATTCAAAAGTATTACACATTTTAGTTATTTTGGTGATACATTTGTTAACCTTTCCATATAGGTGTAAAAATGCTATTTTATGTGAATTTAAGCACAGTTACATGCTGTTTTTTAAAAAATATGTTTTCCCATTAATTGCCCAAAGTACGATAAAAATTCTAGAAGTAAAAATCTATTAGATTATACCATAAAGCAGACAGCTAAATGGTAGAGAATTATTCTACATTTTGGAAACTGAAATTTGAGATATAATAAGTATATAATGCATTTAACTTGGATGTCTTTTCATTTGTAGGCAGCCTCAGAAGCACCAAAATATATCGGAATTCCAATACTATCATAGATTTATGCTTGTAATGTTAAAAGGCACTACTAAATCATTTGGAAAGATATGGCCAAAGTAATTGAATCTGTGAGCTCCAAGCTGGTTAGGATGCTGTTACTTGTTAATGCTATGCTTTTTTTCCCCCAGAATGGTTAGAATCACATAATGCACCATACTTATTCGTCTTAAGTAATATTATTTTATAGCACTATTTAAAAGGTGTCATTTAGATAAAGTGTGTCCTACTCTGCTCATGGTTCTAGACTAAATGTTTAGGGCTGAATAGACTTTATTATAATTATTCATTCATGGTAGAGTTTGATCTTGTTCTTATGTGGTTTCTTGTTTGTTGGGTTTTAATTTACAATTTGAATGCTATGGAGGAATTTGAATAGCATATTAGTGAGGGGCATTTTTACAATTACCAACTTACACTTGCTGGAGTTTCATTATTGAGCGATAAGTTTTTTTCCTCTAAGTTGAAATTAAAAACTATTAATTCTCTCATATTTCTTTTATCGCTAAAGGAATCTAAACTTAGGGCATTTTTTTCATGAACTTAACAGTGAAAACTACCAGATAAATTTGTATTGGAGAAAAGTAATGACTTATATGAATTTCACTGCTTTGTAAGTTCCCTTTAGAATCAGCGTTTGCATTTTAGGGACTTTGTAATAAGCTAAGATGTCGACTTATACTTTATACAGAATTCCCATGTATGAATTGACATTCTTGGGATATTATATTATGAATAAACTCTCATGAAGTTTTTCCTTCTCGGATGGTGCATAATATAAACACAAAATGTGTAGTATGCAGTAGCACTATATTGCTTATAATATATAAATTGAGGAGATCTTTCTTTTTGGCAAATAATTAACTAATTGCTGATTTATAATTTTATTTTGTTGAGTATAGGCAAAACAAATTTTTGTCTTGGCCAATCGAATGCAAATACATCTCTGAGCTTAGAACTGAAATTAGAAATAATATAAATGGGCATTTTAACTTTGACCAGCTTAAGATAACTAATTGATTCTTTTTTAAGTAAGTGATTTTTTACACTTAGCAATTTGAGAATCCAACGTTGATGCAATATTTCTAGTGAAAAAGTCTTGTTATTAGGAGCCTGGAGTATGATGGTGTGAAATGTTGGTAAATGCTTCTATCATATTATTATAGGCACTTGGCCTAGTGAACACTTTATTCCCTTTCTTTCACCCACTCAGAAGCTGTTAAAAATATTAATGTTAAAGTCTAATGCCATTTTTTGTTTCATGTAAAAAGAAAATAGTCAAATTCACTTTAAGTCTTCTCAACTATTTTTGAAGAGGTCTTCTGTTTTTATTGACGTTCACTAGGGTTGAATGTGGTAGGAAACTACCTACATGATGCATTGGACAAAAGAATCAGTACCATGATAAAATTTCACATATTAACAGAAGACTTAAAATGATTTTTTTCCAGGTAGGTTTAGGAAATTAAAGTTAGTCAGCAAGGCAGATCAGATGAGTGTGTTGTAGCAGTCAAATTTTAAAATGGTTTTGGGTGTAAACTTATCCAGTCATTGTTTGAATGATGATGGTGGGTAGAAAGATAAAATATTTTTAGTGATCCTCTAAAGAAAAATAATGTGAAACCCTGCCTTACATAAGAGAAAGCTTTGAATATATAATGGGCATAAATATAAATTAAATGTATGTATGGTGCATTATGTTGCTCTGAAGACTACTGAAGTGGCAATGCAATTCTTAAAAACAATATGGATGCATAAATACTGAAAAACAAGACTATCAGGAAAAGAAAAAATGAAGGTAGGATAAATAGTAAAATTGAGTCCAAATTAAAGTTGGAACCCCAAAACTTTGAACCATTAAATCCTACACCATTGTTATTGATGGATGAAATATGGTTAAAGCAAAGAGACAAGATTTAAAAAGCATGTACATTTCACAGAGAGCGTAAGTCTGATACTGAGCAAAAGTTATCTTGTAGCTGCTCATAAAATGGTCATTGTGTAATATAAGGTGGTGATTCCTGATTCTAACAGGAGGAAAGAATGAATCCTCTGGAGCATCAGCTAAAAGTAGTCTTCTTTGCCTTATTACCACAAGATTCTGAAGCAGTAGGTTTGGAAAATGGATCTGTTCTTTCAGTATCATAGGTTATTTGGAAGCAGCTGCCCCACAAGTTTAGTCACTGGTCACCCAATCTCTATTCTTGGTAGCCTAGCATTCATTCTGTACACACAACCAAGGTAATCATCTGTGAATGGAAATGGGCTCTTATGTGATTTTGCATTGCACTTAAAGTCCATTTTTTTTTTATGACTGCATATAATCAGATTGCTGGTGATTTTTCCAAACTCATGACCTACCCTTCTCTCTCCACTCCCTCCATTCTAGTTCTATAACCTTTGTGTTTGTTTAAATCCTTGAACTGCAAAGCTAATTCCTGTCTCTGAGTTTTGCGCTTGCTGTTATTTTCTGCCTATGTCTTTCTCCCACATATTTTTTTGTTTCTCACATTTCATGTCGGTTCAAATGCCTTCCCTGGCTACCATGTGGAAAATAGCACTTCTCCTACTTCCCCCACAACCCCATATCTCCTAACCTTGCTTTGTTTTCCTTTTCAATGTCACTACTTGTTATTATATAACTAATTGTTTGCTTTTTCTCTTTTTGATTCTTCAAGAAAATGCCATCTCCAAGAGAAGTGGGTCTTTGTACTGGTCCATCAAAGAATGACGAAGGGTGATATATAATTATAGAGCAATTATATTTTTGCTTCCTACTTTTTTCTACATTTCTACATTTCATTCTTTTTCAGGCGAAAATTGGGACCATTCATAACTTTTCTCTGTATTATTAGATAAATGAAAAGTCATTTGGTCAGCCATAAAAATGTCCAGTCTGATGTGATGGTCAAACTTTGGAATTGACTTAAGAATGAGGCCTTTCTGCACTTCCCTAGCTGTGGCTGGTGGAATTCCAGCAGTTGGGAAGAAAGTTGTGGTCAACTTCTTGCCTTAAGCACCTTTACTTTGATTTCTTCTTCCCTATTTCATTAAGTGAAGGTCTTGGTTTTCTTCAGGGTTGGAGTACAAGTGATTGGGGAAGGAGGGGCAAAGGAAGTAGGGAAGATCTTACTTGATTGGTACTGTATGAGTCTGGGTTAGTACTTTCTGGGCCTGACTGGAAGTTTCAAGAACTGATTCTAATAGTTTTGGGTTTTACGTTTATGTCTTTGATTCATTTTGAGTTAATTTTTGTATATGGTGATAGGTAGGGATCCAGTTCCATTCCTCTGCATGTGGTCAGCCAGTTTTCCCAGTAGCATTTGCTAAATATCGTCTCCTTTCAACAGTGATTGTTATTGGTGGCTTTGTTGAAGATGATTTGGTTGAGAGACCGTGGTTTTGCTTCTGGAATTTCTGTCCTGTTCCATCGGTCCATGTGTCTATTCTTGTACAGTACCAGGCTGTTTTAGTTACTATAGGCTTCTAATAAAGTTTAAAGCCTGGAAGTGTGAAGCCTCCTCCTTTGTTCCTTGTGCTGAGGATTGTTTTGGCTATTCGTGTTCATCATTCATGTTTTCATATGAATTTCTGTATTGTTTCCAGGTCTGAGAAAAATGGTGTTGGTAATTTGACAGGTATTGCATTGAATCTGTGGACCTCTTGATAATACTGATTCTTTCAGTCCATGAGCAAGGAACGTTTTTCCATTTGTTTGTGTTATCTTTAATTTATTTGTAGTTCTCATAAAGATCTTTCACTTCTTTGGTTAGGTGGATGCCAAGGTAGTTTTTTTGGTGTGGTTATTGTGTATGGGATTTTGCTTTTTATTTAGTTCTCTGCCTGCTTGTTGCTGATGTATAGAAATGCAACTGTCTTTTGCATGTTGATTTTGTACTCCAAAACTTTACCAAAGTCATTTATCAGTGCGACAAGACTTTTGATGAACTCCCTTAAGTTTTCAAGGTATAGAATCATATCATCTACAAAGAGGGATAGCTTAACTTCTTCTTTTCCAATTTGGATACCCCTAATTTCCTTCTTTTCCCTGATTGCTCTGGCTAGGATTTCCAGCACTATTGAACAGGAGAGGTGAGAGTGGGCATCCTTGGGAAACACCCTTATTCATATTGGAGTAGGCAATGAAATCTTGACCAAGTCCCTTAAAAATGAATGCCTTAAAAACTAAGATAGACAAGTGGGACCTGATCAAACTGAAAAGTTTTGCACAGCAAAAGAAACCATCAAGGGAGTGGGGAGACAACTCACAGAATGGGAAAAAAAAATTTTCTAATTATGTATCTGATGAAGGACTACTATCCAGGATCTAAAAGGAACTCAAATACGCTGAAAGGAAAAAAGAAAATAACCCTATTAAAATAAATAAATAAAGGACATCAACAGACACTTTAAAAGAAGATATACAGGCAGCCAACAGATAAATGAAAAAATACTCAAACTCGCTGATCATCAGAGAAATGCAAACCAAAACTACAATGAGATATCATCTAACTCCAGTAAGGATGACCATCACTAATAAAAAAAAAATAATAAAAAAACAGTTGCTGGTGGGGGTGCAGAGAAAGGGGAATGCTTCTACACTGTTGGTGGGGGTGCAAGCTAGTTTAACTTCCATGGAAAACGGTGAGACAATTCCTAAAAGAACTAAAAAATGACATTCCGTGTAATTCAGCAATTCCTCTCCTGAGAATATACCAGAGGAACATAAATCATACTACAAAAAAAAAAACACCTGCACTCACATGTTTATAGCCACACTATTCACAATAGCAAAAACATGGAACCAACCCTACTGCCCATAGAAAGTGGACTGGATGAAGAAAATGTGGTACATATACATGATGAAGTATTACAAAGCCATAAAGAACAAACTAATAGACATCACAGCAAATTGGATGGAGTAGGAGACCATCATACTTAATGATCAATCACAGAAACAAAGAACTGAATACTGCATGTTCTCACTCATAAGTAGGACCTGAACATTAATCACATTAGCACAAGGGAGGGATTGGCAGTTGCTGGGCACTGCCAGGGCAGGAAGGGGAAGCATGTAACAACACAAAAGGTGCCTGATCCCAAACCAGGGGAAGTGAGGGCCAGTTGGAAGCCCAAACTTCACCTGTGTGCAACCTACTTGTATAGTTAATACTTTTACCCCACATCTCTATCGTAAAATAAAAAGTTTTTGAAAAGGAACTGATTTTTGCTTTCTTATTTCTCCCCCCTTAAATTGTTTTATTTTAAAGATGTGGGGTACAATTCAGGGTTAGGTATACAAATGTTCATTATGCAGGTACCCTTGTTGATGAGGTGTACCCCCCCTTCCCCAGGCAGATTCCCATTACTGCCAAACCTGCTTCCCTGTTCCCCTTCCGGCAGTGTCCTGCTACTGCCAATCCTTTTCTTATAGTATTACGATAATTGTTCAAGGTCCACTTATGAGTGAGAACATGTGGTACTCAGTTCTTTGTTTCTGTGAAAGTTCCACTCAGTTTTATAGACTCTAAGTCCATCCAGGTTGCTGTGAAGTTCATGATTTTGTTCTTTATGACTGCATAATATTCCATCGTGTATATGTACCACAATTTTTTTTTTTTTTTTGAGTTGGAGTCTCACTCCCCAGACTCGAGTGCAGTGGCCACTCCCGGCCTGCAGCCTCGACCTGCTGGGCTCTGGCGATCCTTCTACCTCAGCCTTCTAAGTAGCCGGAATTACAGGCATGCGCTACCACACCCCGGCTGATTTTTTGATTTATTGTGGAGATGAGGTCTCGCTGCCCAGGCGGGTCTCGAACCCGCGGGCTCAGGCAATCCACTCACCTCAGCCTCCCAAAGGCACGGGATTACAGGCTGAGCCACCGAGCCCGGCTATGCACCACATTTTTTTATACAGTCCTCTTTTGATGGGCACCATGTTGGTTCCATGTTTTTGCCACTGTGAACAATGCTGCGATAAACATACGTGTGCAAGAATCTTTTTAATAGAGTGAGCTGAATTCTTCTGGGTATATTCCCAGTAGGGGGATTGTGGGGTCATATGGAAGGTTGATTTTTAGATCTTTTAGGAATTGCCACACTGTTTTCCACATAGGCTGTACTAGTTTATACCCCCACCAACAGTGTAGAAGTGTTTCCTTTCGCCGCATCCTCTCCAGCATCTGTTGTTTTTTGAGTTACTGATGATAGACATCCCAACTGGAGTTAGGTAGTATCTCAGTGTAGTTTTGATTTGCATTTCTTTGATCACTAGTGAGGCTGAGCATTTTTTTCTAGTATCTGTTGACTGCTTGTATGTCTTCTTTTGAGGACTGTCTATTCATGTCTTTTGCACACTTTGTAATGGGGCTGTTGGCTTTTTTCTTTTTGGCACATTTCAGGAACTGATTCTTTCATCGACATTTTCATGGTTGGCAATAATTGCTGTCATTGATTTGGATCTCTACCTGTAGTTCACTTGATGAATATGAATACTTCTCTCTTACTCTTCTTTCCTTCTTTCTTTCTCCACCCCTGAGAATCTGGCAATACCTACAGCTTCTCTCAGCTGAGTTATGTTCATTTCCCAAGTGATCCTCTCAGGCAGAGTCTCAGATGACCTCGATACTGGTTCCCTCCAACAAGAGGCGATATCTAACCCATGAGAAACACACCCTTTTTTCTCTAATTCTAATTAACTCTGAGTGCACTGGCCATTCTCAATGTTTTCAGCTCTCTTTCCTTCTGCTGTCAAAGAAATTAGTCAGCCTGTTTCCTGAACCTTAGCTTTTCCAAACAACAGTTCACAGTGTCCCTAATGCTCTAGAGAACACATATGTAGCCCTCTGAGTGTTCTCATTAAAGTGCCTCTCTCCTGGGAGGTGATGTAGGAATCATTTTTTTATCCCTTTTTCTAAGAGAAGAGGTGGTGGTGGAACTCACAGCATAGTAAAATTTAGTGTCAGGCTATGTTCTGATTGGCTAGTGTTGATGCCTTACTGTTTGTTAAATATTTTTATTGTTACTCTAGATCCAACTTTACTTGATTTTCAAATGACTCAGGAAACCTAGATGAGAAAATGCAATCTGCTTGGATTGTGTCTACAAAAACAAAGAAAGGGGGAGAAGTGTGCAGCCGAATATATAAATCAGAAAAAAATGCCTCAGGTATTGAAATTTTCTTGGCAAAGTTTTAGTATCTGAATCACTCTGAAAAGTGTCAGAATTTGGCATGTCTCATAACAGTTCCAACAACATCATGCTGAGTAAAATAATACATTTTTTTCTTTGACAAAATAGTCAATAGATATATTTCATTTTCAATAGGAAGAACTCAGTCACATGTTAGATATCTTTCAATATTAGGTAAAAATGTGGTGTGAATGGGGCTCCTGCTTGGCTGGAATAAAGTGGAAGTACAGAACTTTTCTCCTCTGCTGAATAAAGCTAGTCTTTTTCATCACCTATCATCACACAATAGGAAACAGATGGTATGTTTACTTCATTGACCATCACTTGTTTGTGCTAAACTTTATTCCTAATATTTGACTTGGATGTTCTGTTTGGTTTATGCATATAAAAGACATTGGAAAATTGACCTCAAATCTTCAACCCTTCCTGTGTGTTTTCACAGTTCCTCTCACCAAGAGGTGGAGTCAATTTTCTTACCCCCTTGAATATGGGTTGACCTTGTGATTTTCTTTGGCCAATAGAATGTGGTAGAAGTGTCTGTGTACCAGTTTTGAGCCTAGAAGACTTGGATCTTTTCACTCTCTCAGAGTCCTGTCACTAGGAGAAGAAATTTGGTCCACCTTGCTGAAATTTGAGAAGACACATTGAAAACTCATTTTTTTTTCCATTCAAAGCTACCCCAGACTAACCTACAGTCAATCAACCTCAAAACATGAGAGAGTGCTTAACCAAGATTAACATAGCTACCAACCCAGTCCAAAGCTAACAGCAGACCCATGCAGGAGCCCAGCTGAGACTAGAAGAACTACCCATACTACCCATACTAGTTGTGAGCAGTAGCATAAATACTTGTTTTAAGTCACTGAGTTTTGGAATTGTAGGTTACACAGCAGACCTTCTTTTTTTTTAACTTTTAATTTTTTTTTTAAAGATGTGGGGTACAATTCAGGGTTAGGTATACAAATGTTCATTATGCCAGTACCCTTGCTGAAGAGGTGTGCTCCCCCTTCCCCAGGCAGATTCTCATTATTGTCAATCCTGCCTACCTGCACCCCCGCACACCTGCAGTTTTCTGCTACTGCAAATCCTTTTCTTATAGTATTAAGAGAGTTGTTCAAGTTCCACTTATGAGTGAGAACATGTGATACTCAGCTCTTTGTTTCTGTGAAAGATCACTCAATATTATAGACTCTAAGTTCATCCAGGTTGCTGTGAAGTTCATGATTTTGTTCTTCTTTATGACTGCATAATATTCCATTGTGTATATTTATCACATTTTAAAAAATCCAGTCCTCTTTTGATGGGCAGCACAGTTGGTTCTATGTTCTTGCTATTGTGAACAATGCTGCAATAAACACATGTGTGCAGGTATCTTCTTTATAGAATGATTTGAGTTCTTCTGGGTATATCCCTAGTAGGAAGATTGCGGGGTTGTATGGAAGGTTGAATTTTGGATCTTTTAGGAATCGCCACATTGTTTTTCACATAGGCTGTACTAGTTTACACACCCACCAACAGTATAGAAGTGTTCTCTTTCCCTGAATCCTCTCCAGCATCTGTTGTTTTTTGAATTATTGACAGTGGCCAGACTGTCTGGAGTTAGGTGGTATCTCAGTGTAGTTTTAGTTTGCATTTCTTTGATGACTAGTGAAGAAGAGCATTTTTTCATGTATCTGTTGGTTGCTTGTATGTCTTCATTTGAGAACTGTCCATTCATATGTTTTGCCCACTTTGTAATGGGACTGTTTGTTTTTTTCTTTTCAGTATGCTTAAGTTCCTTGTATATCCTAGATGTTAGGCCTTTGTCAGACATACTGTTGGCAAATATTTTTTCCCAGTCTGTGGGCTGTCTTCCTGCTCTCTTGATGGTTTCTTTGGCTTTGCAGAAGATTGTCAGTTTGATGAGGTCCCACTTGTGTATCTTAACTCTTATGGCAGGAGCACTTGGGTTTTTGATCAGGAATTGATTGCCAGTTCCAATTTCCATAAGAGTGTCTCTTGCATTTTCTAAGGTTCTTATAATTTGAGGTTTTCATTTAGGTCTCTGATCCATTTAGAGTTGATTTTTGTGTATGGGACTAGGTAGGTGTACTGTTTCAACATTCTACATGTGGTCAGCCAGTTTTCCCAGCACGCTTTACTGAATAGGTTCTGCTCTCCCCAGTGGTTGGTGGTGGAGGCTTTGTTGAAGATAAGTTGGTTGAGAAATTGAGGTTTTGCTTCTGGAATCTCAATTCTATTCCATTGGTCTATATGCCTATTCTTGTACCAATATCAGGCTGTTTTGATAATTGTAGCTTTATAATAAAGCTTAAAGTTTGGGAGTGTGATACCTCCTGCTTTGTTTTTTTTCTTAGGATTTTTTCTGGGGGGGCTATTCATGGTTGTTTATGTTTTCATATGAATTCCTGTATTGTTGTTTCTAGGTCTGAGAAGAATGTTGCTGGTAATTTAATGGGTATCGCATTAAATCTGTAGATTGCCTTAGGTAGAATGGTCATCTTAACAATGTTGATTCTTCCAAACCATGAGCATGTGAATATTTTCCCACTTGTTTGTGTCATCTTTGATTTCTTTGAGCAGTGTTTTGTAGTTTTCATTGTAAAGGTCTTTCATGTCTCTGGTTAGGAAGTTGCCAAGGTATTTTATTTTTTTTGTCGCTATTGTGAATGGAATTGTGCTTTTTATTTGGGTTACTGTTTGTTTATTATTGGTGTATTGAAATGTGATTGTCTTTTGCACATTTATTTTATACCCTGAGACTTTTCCAACGTCCTTTATTAGTGCAAGGAGGTTTTTGACAGAGTCTCTTGGGGTTTCGAGTTATAGAATCATGTCATCTGCAAAGAGGGATAACTTGATTTTCTCTTTTCCTATTTGGATACCCCTGATCGTCTTCTCTTCTCTGATTGCTCTAGCTAGGACTTCCAAAACTATGTTGAACAGGAGGGGTAAGAGTGGGTATCCTTGTCTTGTTCCAGTTTTCAGGGGAAATGGTTCCAATTTTGGTCTGTTTAGCAGTATGCTGGTTGTGAGTTTCTCATAGATGGCTCTTACTATTTTGAGGTATGTTCCATCTATGCCTAGAGGGTTCGAGGGTTTTTATCAAGAAGGGTTGCTGGATTTTATCAAAAGCTTTTGCTGCATCTAATGATATAATCATGTGGTTTTTGTTTTTATGTCTATTGATGTATTAAATTACGTTTATGGTCTTATGAATGTTGAACCAGCCTTGCATTCTAGGGATGAAGCCTACTTGGTCATAGTGGATGATTTTTGATATGTGTTGTTCAATCCAGTTTGCTAGGATCTTGTTGAGAATTTTAGCATCTATATTCATCAAGGATATTGGCCTGTAGTTCTCTTTCTTTGTTGTATCTTTACCTGGATTGGGCATCAATGTGATGCTAGCTTCATAAAATGATTTTGGGAGAGTTCCATCTTTCTCAATCACCTGAAATACTTTCGATAGGATTGGTATCAGTTCCTCCTTGTATGTTTTGTAGAATTTTGCTGGAAAGCTATCTGGTCCAGGGTTTTTTATGTAGGTAGGTTTTTTTTTTTTAATGACATAGTCAATTTCCTAGATTGTTATTGGTCTATTTAGGGTCTTGATTTCTTCTTGTTTCAACCTGGGTGGCTGTGTGATGTCAGAAAGTCCTCCATTTCCTTTAGGTTTTCAAGTTTGTTTCGATACAAGTGTACATAGTAGTCTCTGATAATCTTTTGTATTTCTTCAGGGTCAGTTGTGACTTCATCTTTTATGTCTGATTGAGTTTATTTGGACCTTTTCTTGGTCAGTCTAGCTAGCGGACCATCAACCTTGTTTATCTTTCAAAGAACCAGCTTTTTGTTTCATTGTTTTTTGGTGGTTTTTTTGCATTATCTTTTTGTCTTCTATGTCCCAGATTTGGGCATTTATTTTGGTGATCTTTATTTTCCTGTTGAAGTTAGGATTTTGATGGTCTTGCTTTTCCAGCTTCCTTAGGTGACTTGTTAGACTGTTAACTTGTGATCATTCCATTTTCTTCATGTGTGTTTGTAGAGATATGAATTCCCCTCTTACTATTGTTTTCATGGTATCCCAGAAGTTTTGGTAGGAAGTTTCCTCATTTTCATTTGTTTCCATGTATCTTTTAATCTCTGTTTTGATTTCCATGTTGACCCAGGAGTTGCTTAGCATCATGCTGTTTAGTGTCCATGTCTTTGTGGGTTTTGGGGGAACTTTATTGGTATTGATATTTATTTTTATTCCACTGTGGCTGAGAAGGTCCATGGCATAATTTCAATCTTATGAAATGTGTTTATGCTTGATTTATGGCCAAGGATGTGACCAATCTTAAAGTATGTGCCATGTGGTGATGAGTAGAATGTGTATTCTGTGGTTGTTGTGGATTGTTCTGTAGTTATCAATTAAGTCCATTTGGTCAAGAGACACATTTAGGTTCTGGATCTCCTTGCTGATTTTTTATCTCGATGATCTGTCTAGGGTTGTGAGTGGGGTATTAAAGTACCCAGCTATGATAATGCTAGAGTCAACATCTTTTTTAAGTTTGCCTAGAAGCTGCTTTATAAAACTTGGTGCTCCTATGTTGGGTGCCTATATGTTTAGGATGGATATTTCTTTTTGATGGATTGAACCTTTTATCATTATATAGTGACGTTTTGTATCTTTTTAAGTTTTTGGTAGCTTAATGGGTATTTTATCTGATATTAAGATGGCAACTCCAGCTTTCTTTTGTGTTCTGTTCATCTGAAATTTTGCTTCCCATCTTCCTACTTTGAGTTTGTGAGTGTCCCTTCTGATGAGATGAGACTCTTGGAGACAATATATTGTTGCCTCATGATATTTTGTTCATTTTTCCATTCTGTGTCTTTTCAGTGGTGCATTTAGTCTATTCACATTCAGGCTAATTATTGAAATGTGAGAGTTTATCACTGTCATGAGGTTGTTATAGAGTTGTTGTTGTTCCTGTTTGCTGTCTCTCTTTTGATTCATGTATGTTTTCAATCTTTTTCCTGCATTCTTGTGAAGAATGTTGTCATTCTTTTTTCCCTTTCTTCTGTGTTTAATACTTTCTTAAGTGTTTCTTGTAGAGCTGGTCTAGAGGCAGCATAAGTTCTTAAGGATTGAATATCTGTTAAAGATTTTAATTATCCCCCACTGATGAAGTTTAGCTTAGCTGGGTAAATTATTCTTGGTTGAAATTGTTTATCTTTGAGAACGTTGAAGATTGGGCTCCAAGCTCTCCTAGCCTGAAGTATTTCTGTAGATTAATATGTTGCTATTTTAATTGGTCTTCCCCGGTAGGTAGTCTGACCTTTTTATCTTGCTGCCTTTAGGATTTTTTCTTTTATGCTTACTTTGTTTAGGTGAATTGTGATGTATCTAGGAGTTGGTCTTCTCATTTCTTGTCCTGTAGGAGTTCTCTGAATCTCTTGTGTTTGAATGGTCACATCACTGATGAGATAAGGGGAGTTTTCTTGAATAATTTCATGGAATGTTTGTTCCAGGGTGATCTCTGTCTTTCTTTCTGCCTCAAGAAGTCCAATTACTCTTAACTTTGGTCTCTTGAAATAATTGCTCATCTCTTGAAGGTTTTTTTCTGTCTTTTTAAGCTTCTTTTCTATGTTTTTGACAGTTTGGGTTAGTTCTATATTTTGGTCCTTAAGCTCTGAGATTCTTCTTCTGTTTGGCTAATTCTGCTTTCCATGCTTATCAGTTTGCTATTTATTTCATTCACAGTATTCTTTACTGCTGTTATCTCAGTTATCAACTCATTCCTATTTTCCTCTTGTCTCTCCTCAATTCTTTCTATTTTCTCTATTAGTCTTGATATCTGGGTTTGTAGTTTGACACCAGTCATTCTGGGGGCTTTTCATTGTTTGCATTCTGAAGTCTGTTTTCTCAGTGTCTGACCTCCCAGTGGTCTCTGTGAGACCCATATTCTTCTTTTGGTTTTCTTCATTTGTATAGATTCCCCCCCTTCTTTAATTTGGTTCAGGGATGGCGGGGTTGCTTTTACTTCTGTTTGCTCAGTCTCCTATTCTTCCTTATGTGGATTCTCTGGCTTTGTTCAATTCTGAAGCTGGGCTGTGGGTTGGGGCTGTACTTTTTGCAGTTTTGAGATTTATATGGGGGGAGCTGTGATTCAAAATCTATCTGCAGATCCCAACATCCACCGACAGGTGTATGAGCACCCTGGAACCCACTTCCCACTGCCTTACAGTATGTCCATGCAGTGGGGGTATAGGTTTGCTCCCTGGAAGCAAAATGAAGTAAGAAAAAGGAAAATAATAGAAAAAGGAAGGCGGTGGGGGAAGAGGAAGGTGAAGAGAGAGAAGGGTAAGAGGGAAAACAGATAGACGCACCAACTAACAAATGAAAAGAGACACAGAGACAGAAATGATTTTTAAAAACTAAAACATACAGATAATCATACAAACACACAGTCCAACAAAAACCTGCCTATTGATGTGCTCTTTCCATATACAAACAGGAAGTCCAAAGAATAGAGAAAAAAATCAGCAAAATGATAGAAACAAAGCAAGTACAAAAACATTATCAAAAACAGAAAGAGAAAAAAACTAAAACAAAAAACAAACAAAAATGAGCAAAACAGACACAAAATAAAAATAAAAAAATAAAAACAAGGAATGTCCTTTCAGCTTTGGTCTTTAGCTCCTCTCCTCTCCTCTCAGCACAGGTAGATAGGGATGCTCACAGCTTGGGTCTGATGCCCCAGGCCTACTTTGGAAGTAGGGTGGATGAGATCTGGACTCACCCGTCTTGCTGTCTGTTGAGTCTGCCACTCAGATCTGACTTGTCTGTGTCGACTCCAGCATGGGGGAGGGGCTTCTGTCTCTTCCAGTTTGATGAGATTACCTTAGGTTCCAAGTTGGAGGCTGGGTATAACTGGGCGTGGCAATGCAGGTGTCTGCCTGGTTCTGGGACAGAGAAAATGACTGCAGTTGGTGTCTTCTCACCCGGCATTGGGCACCTCTCCGGCTCTCCCGGTCCTCTCTCTCCACTGATCAGATCCAGGGCTCCAGGTGATCTGCTATAACAGGTGATGGTGTGGGCCAGGCGTCAGGTAATGAGAATCAGTTGGACTTGGTAGGCTCTTCTCTGAAAAGTCCTGCAAGCAACAATCTTGCACATGCCCATGCTCCTATCTCAGGGTGGTGGGAGCTCGCATTCACCCTTAGAGGGGGAACTGGGTACATGGACCTGAGTCTTCCCTCAGACAGACTTTCACTTCCCCACCAACACACGCCTATTCATGCAGCGAATCTTTATGGACACTTGCTTTTGTGGAGACTCTCACAGTCTGACCTGTCTGGTCACCATCTTAAGCTCCGCCTATTTTGCATTTCTTGTTAGAGCTAAATACAACTACTCAGATCATTATAATTGCAGAAAGTTTAGGAGCCATTGGAGTTATGGATTCACTCTAGAAGTGTAGTGCATCTGAAATAACTCATGTGAAAACAACCCTAAGAAGCTAAGAAATGTTACCTTGGGTTTGACCCTTGGACTGCCTGGCTATACAGGAACATAGGTTAAGAGAATGGTGTGAGAGGGCGTTGATTTTCCACATTCCAAAAGTCCTTTAAAAAATGGGTCGTATAGGACATGTTTTCTTTTAACAGACCAGCTTTCATTCCCTTTGTTCATGAATCTGTCTCAGAGAAGAAGTTTGTACTTCTAAGAAATGACTTTGCTCCTCCCACTGCCCCCAGGCTCCAAATGGAAACTTTTCAAGACCATATTTGCTAGAAGGGATATTTATCATGGAAGTTAAGTGACTTACACTTTAATTCAAGTGTTCTCTCAGCATTGAGAATAGGTTATTTTCTCCAGAAAGCCCCAGCAGTTTCCTGTTTTAAAGAAATTGAAAAGAAATATATTGCTTTCCACAGCCCCCAAATCAATACAGCTGCAAATATAGATGGGACCAAGTTTCTTATTCTTCTTATGTGAGCTGAAGAATGGTGTTGACCTGAAGTCCTGTGTGATCATGATGCTTAAACTGAAGCCACTGTGCTCTGGTTATGAATGATTGTAGCTCTTCCTTTGTTTGCTATTCCAGTTTAAGGTGACCACCCTTGTACACACTATACAGTAATGATGGTCTCCCATTCATTCATCTTTAGAAACTCCCATATAGAATATATTTAATATCAGACCATTTATACATCAAAACATATTTCTTTATCTTCACCCTCTAAAAAACAACATGAGAAGAATCTTAGGGCATCACTAGTCAGAGCTTTTTTGACTAGAATAATATGTGATAAATATGGTTATAAACTATAAAATCCTTGATAGCAGAGTACTTTTATTTATCTCCCTATCTTCCTCAGAATGTAACTGTGGCTTATTCTGAGCAGAAAAATAGTTCAATGTGTGCCTGTTAAATAAATGAATCAGTAATTTTACACACCAATGCTATAAAGAATGTCCACTTGTTTTTGGATTTGACATGTAGATTTTTGGTGCTGGAAGAAAGGCCTTGATTTTTTATATGGCTTCAATTTCTCTGCTTCAATTCCTCAAATTGCTTTTTATCTCTTTGAATTTGGTGAGCATATTTATTTTAAAGTGTTTGCCCGATAACTCCAATATCCATCCTTGTTATTCTATTTCTATTGTTTTTTCCCCTGCTGTTCTTAATGCATGCTGTCTTATCTCCAGCCTGTCTGCTTCTGTTTGCATGTTGGACCTTGTATTGGACAAATTTTGGATAGAAATAATCTGAGACACAAGATGATGCTATTTTCCTCCTGAGAGGATTCCCATTTGCTTCTGCCAGATGCCCAGAGGCACTAGCAATCCTGATCAATTTCAAGGATTGAGAGAATTAGATGACCTACAGTTCCTACAATAGCATATGCACTTTCAGTTCACATTAATCATAGGATGTAGACCTTTGGAGAACCAAGCTAAAGTGAGGAAGGTTAACCGGCACCCACCACTTCCGTCCCCTGTGGGTGCCAACGCCACTGTCTGTTTTTTAGCTCCACCAAATTGAAGGAATTACTGTTGTCCCCTCTAAGACCATAAAATACCCACAGGAGAAGAGACTTTAAACACAGGGTTCATTTCTCAGAGCATCCATTCTTTCCTATATTTTTTTCCAGGTAATACTTCTCTATCTTGTAATGTTATGAGGACTTTAAGCAGAGTAAAAATATGGTAATACTCTTCTAATGGTTCTTAGTGGGAGAGTGTATCCAAATTACCTAATCTGTTATTAGTAGAAGTCCATTCATCTGATATTTGGTTATAGGTTTTTTTTTTAATATCTCTAAAACATCCCATGTTTGGTTTGTTTTATGTGGTAAGTCTATTCTGATCATTACAAATGTTCATGTATTTAATTTGGTGGCTAGCTTCACAATAATAATTTCATATACTACTTTTAATTTTCTATATCTTTTAAAAATTATTATTTTATTTTAAAGATGTGGGGTACAATTCAGGATTAGGTACATAAGCAGTCAATGTACAGGTGAGGTTTGGGACTCCCATTGGACCTCACTTTGCCTAGTTTAGGATCAGGTGCTCTTACTGATGCTATGTGTCCCCCACCCCTCCTGCAGTGTCCTGCTACTGCCAATCCCTTTCTTGTAGTATTATGGTAAAAGTTCAGGGTCCACTTATGAGTGAGAATATGTGGTACTCAGTTCTTGGTTTCTGTGATAGATTACCGAGTATTATAGACTCTAAATCCATCCAAGTTGCTACAAAAGTTCATAATTTTATCCTTCTTTGTGTCTACATAATATCCCATCATGTATATGTACCACATTTTTTTTATCCAGTCCAGGTTCGATGAGCAGCACAGTTGGTTCCATGTTTTTGCTCCTGTGAATAGTGCTGCAATAAACATGCATGTGCAGGCATTTTTTTTTCTAGAATGATTTGAGTTCCTCTGGGTATATTCCCAGAAGGGGGATTGCTGGGTCATATGAAAGGTCGTTTTTTAGATCTTTTAGAAATAGCCACACTGTTTTTAAAAGAGTTTATACTAATTTCCATTCCCACCGACAGTGTAGAAGCATTTACTTTTTTCTGCATCCTCCCCAGCATCTGTTGTTTTTTGAGTTATTAATGATGGCCACCCTGACTGGAGTTAGGTGGCATCTCAGTGTGGTTTTGATTTGCATTTCTTTGATGATTAGTGAGGCCGAGCATGTATTTATTTATTTATTTTTTGAGTTGGAGTCTCACTCTGTCGCCCAGACTGGAGTGCAGTGGCCGCTCCCGGCCACCGCAGCCTCGACCTGCTGGGCTCCGGTGATCCTTCCGCCTCAGCCTTTCCAGTAGCTGGAATTACAGGCATGTGCTACCACGCCTGGCTGATTTTTTGATTTATTGTAGAGATGAGGTCTCGCTGCCTAGGCGGGTCTTGAACCTGCGGGCTCAGGCAATCCACTCACCTCAACCTCCCAAAGGCGCGGGATTACAGGCTGAGCCACCGAGCCCGGCTGAGCATTTATATATATATAAATCTGTGCTGCTCGTATATCTATTTTGAGAAGTGTCTGTTCATATATTTTGCCCACTTTTTAATAGTGCTCTTTGTTCATTTTCTTTTGGCACATTTAAGTTCTTTGTAGAACCTGGATGCTATTAGGCCTTTGTCAGATATACAGTTGGTAGATATCTTTTTCCCATTCTGTGGGCTGTTTCCCCACTCTCTTGATGGTTTCTTTTGCTTTGCAGAAGTGTTTCAGTTTGACGAGGTCTCACTTGTCTATCTTATCTCTTATGGCATGGGCTTTTGGGGTTTTGATCAGGAATTGGTTGCCTATTTCAATGCTTGTAAGGGCAGCATGGTTGGTTCCATGTTTTTGCTATTGTGAATACTGCTGCAATAAACATGCATGTGCAGGTATTTATTTATTTTTTTTGTAGAATGACTTAAGTTCCTCCAAGTATATTCCCAGTAGAGGGATTGCTGGGTCATATGGAAGGTCAATTTGTAGTTCTTTTAGAAATCGCCACACTGTTTTCCATAGAGGTGGAACTAGTTTGCATTCCCACCAGCAACATAGAAGCGTTCCCTTTTCTCTACATCTTCTCCAGCATCTGTCTGTATTTTTTTTATTTTATTTTAAAGATGTGGGGTACAATTCAGAATTAGATATACAAGTGGTGATCGTACAGGTAAAGTTTGGGCTATCTTTTGGTTCCCACTTTGCGTGGTTTGAGATAAAGTACTTTTATTGATGTTGTGTTCCCCTCCCCCTCCCCTGACAGTTTCATGACTGTTATGGTAAATGTTTAGGGTCTACTTATGAGTGAGAATATGTGGAACTCTGTTCTTTGTTTATGTCAAAGTTCACCAAGTATGATAGACTTTAAATCCATCCATGTTGTTGCAAAGACCATATGTTTATCCTTCTTTATGGCTGTGTAATATTCCATTGTGTATATGTTCCACATTTAAAAAAAATCCAGCCCAGTTTCGATGGACAGCATGGTTGGTTACGTTTTTGCTATTGTGAATAGTGATGCAATAAACGTGTGTGTGCAGGTATTTTTTTGGTAGAATGATTTGTGTTCCTCTGGGTATATTTCCAATAGGGGAATTGCTGGGTCATTTGGAAAGTCAATTTCTAGTTCTTTCAGAACTGTCACAGTGTCTTCCAAAGAGGTTGCACTAGTTTGCATTCCCACCAGTAGTGTAGAAGCGTTCCTTTTCTCTGCATCCTCATCAGCATCTGTTGTTATTTGTTTTTTTTAATGATGGCCATTGTTACTGGGGTTAGGTGGTATCTCAATGTGGTTTTGATTTGCATTTCTCTGATGATGAGTGAGGCTGAGCACTTTTTCATGTGTCTGTTGTCTGCCTGTATATCTTCTTTGGAGAAGTGTCTATTCATGTCTTTTGTTCATTTTTAAAAAAATTGTAGAGACGAGATCTTGCCAAGTTGCCCAGGCTGGGCTCGAACCCGTGGGCTCAGGCATTTCATTCGCCTCGGCCTCCCAAAGTACAGGGATTACAGACTGAACCACCTAGCCTGACCTATTTCATTGTGTGTGTGTGTGTGTGTATTTTTTTTTTTTTTTGAGAAAGCAGGATTTATTAAGAGAACAGAAATGCTCCCACAGTGGGAGGGGTCCAAGGGGGTTGCCCTGACCACTTCTTAATGGGATGGTTTGTTTTTTTCCTTTTGGTATGTTTGAGTGCCTTATAGATCCTGAATATTAGGCCTTTGTCAGATATACAGTTGGCAAATATTTTTTCCCATTCTGTGGGCTGTCTCCCTGCTTTCTTGATGGTTTCTTTTGCTTTGCAGAAGCTTTTCAGTTTAATGAGGTCCCACTTGTCTATCTTATCTCTTATGGCATAGACATCTGGGTTATGATCAAGAATTGGTTGCCTACACTGATTCCTGTAAGGGTATCTGTTGTATTTTCTAAGATTCTTAGTTTGAGGTTTTATGTTTAGGTCTTTGATCCATTTAGAGTTGAATTTTGTGTATGGTGATAGGTAGGGGTCCTGTTTCAATCTTCTGCATGTGGTCAGCCAGTTTTCCCAGCACCATTTACTGAATAGGTTCTCCTCTCCTCAATGGTAGGTGGTGGAGTCTTTGTCAAAGATGAGTTGGTTGAGAAATTGAGATTTTGCTTCTGGAATCTCTGTCGTGTTCCATATGCCTGTTCTCGTACCAATATCAGGCCGTTTTGATTATTGTAGCCTTATAGTAAAGTTTAAAGCTTGAACGTGTGATACTTCCCACTTTGTTTCTTTTGCTAAGGATTGTTGTCGCTATTTGTGGTCATTTATGTTTTCACTTGAATTTCTGTATTGTCATTTCCAGATCTCAGAATTATGTTGGTAATTTCATGGGCATTGTATTGAATCTGAAGATTGCTTTTAGTAGGATGGACATCTTAACAATGTTGATTCTTCCTATCCATGAGCATGGATATTTTTCCCTTTGTGTCTTCTTGGACTCTTTGAGCAGTGTTTTGTAGTTTTCATTGTAAAGGTCTTTCACTTCTCTGGTTAGGAAGATGCTGAGGTATTTCATTTTTTTCTGTGGCTATTGAGATTGGGATTGTGCTTTTTATTTGATTCTCTGCCTGTTTGTTTTTGGCGTATAAGAATGTGACTTTCTTTTGCATTTATTTTGTACCCTGAGACTTTGGCAAAATTCTTTTCAGTGAAAGCAGGTTTTTGACAGATTCTCTTGGATTTTTGAGGTATAGGATCATATTGTCAACAAAGATGGATAACTTAACTTACTTTTTTCCTGTTTGGATACCCCTGATTTCCTCCTCTTGTTTAATTGCTCTAGCTAGGACTTCCAGCACCATGTTGAACATGAGGGGTGAGAGTGGGCAGCCTTGTCTTGTCTGATTTTCAGGGGAAATGTTTCCAGTTTCTGTCCATTTAGCAATATGCTGGCTGTGGGTTTATCATAGATAGCATTTACTATTTTGAGGTATGATCCTTCTATGTCTAGGTGTTTGATGGTTTTTATCAAGAAGGAATGCTGGATTTTATCAAAGCCTTTTTCTGTATCTAATGATATAATCATGTAGTTCTTGTTTTTACATCTGTTGTTGTGTTTGATTACATTTATGTTCTTGTGGATGTTGAACCATCCCTACATGCTGGGGGTGAAGCCTAATTGGTCATGGTTGATGATTTTTGAGATGTGTTGTTGAATCTTTGCTAGAATCATGTTGATAATTTTTGTATCTATATTAATTAGGGATATCGGCCTGTGGCTCTCTTTTTTGTTGGATCTTTAGCCGGTTTGGGTATCAGTGTGATGCTAACTTCATAAAATGATTTGAGGAGAATTCTGTCTTTCTCAATTGCCTTGAATACTTTCAATAGGATTGGTATCAGCTTCTCCTTGTATGTATTGTAGAATTCTGCTAGAAAACCGTCTGGTCTAGGGCTTTTTTTTGTAGGTAGTTTTCTTATGACAGAGTCAATTTCCTGGGTTGTTATTGGTCTATTTACTGTCTCAATGTCTTCTTGTTTCAACCTTGGGAGGTTGTGTGATATCAGAAAGTCCTCTATTTCATTCAACTTATCAAGTTTGTTTCCATACAAGTGTGCATTCACTGATAATCTTTTGTTTTTCTTTGGGGTCAGTTGTAATTTGATTGTTTGCATTTCTGATTGTGCTTATTTGGGCCTTTTCTCTCTTTTTCATGGTCATACTGGCAAGGAGTCCATCAGTTTTGTTTATGCTTTCAAAGAACCAGCTTTTTGGTTTGTGGATTTTTTTCCTATGATATTTTTGTCTTCTATGTCTCATATTTGGACTTTTGCTTTGGTTATCTGTATTCTTCTGCAAAAGTTAGGGTTTTGGTGGTCTTGCTTTTCCAGCTACCTTAGATGATTTTTTAGGCTGTTAACTTGTGATCTTTCCATTTCCTTGATGTGTGTTCACAAAGATATAAGTTCCCCTCTTAGAACTGATTTCATGGCATCCCAGAGGTTTTTGTAAGATACTTTTCCATTTTCATTTGTTTTCAGGAATCGTTTAACTTCTGTTTTGATTTCTGTGTTGACCCTGGAGTTTTTCAGCATCATGTTGTTTGGTGTTCATGTCTTTGTGGGCTTTGGGGAAATTTTGTTGGTGGTGATATTTATTTTTTCCATTGTGGTCTGAGAAGGTGCATGGCAGTATTTTGATCTTATGAAATTTGTTTATGCTTGGTTTATGGCTGAGGATGTGATTGATCTCTGAATTCATTCCATGTGGTGATGAGTAGAATGTATACTCTGTGATTGTTGGGTGGATTGTCCTGTAGGTATCTGTTAAGCCCATTTGGTCAAGTGTCAAGTTGAGGTTCTGGATTTCTTTGTTGATTTTTTGCTTTGATGATCTATCTAGGGTTGTTATTGTGGTATTTAAGTCCCCAGCTGTAATAGTGTTATAGTTAATATCTTTTTTAGTTTACTTAGTAGCTGCTTTATAAACACTGGTGCTCCTGTGTTGGGTGGATATATGTCTAGGGTGGATACTCCTTGTCGATGGATTGAACCTTTTATCACTATGTAGTGTCCTTCTGTATCTTTTAAATTTTTGATAGCTTAAAGGCTGTTTTGTATGATATTAAGTTCATGACTCCTGCCTTTTTTTGTGATCCATTCACTTGGGAATTTGTTTTCCATCCTCTAACTTTGAGTCCGTGTGCTTCCCTTGTGGTAAGATGAATTTCCTGGATGCAGAAATAATTGGATCATGGTTTTTTTTAATCCCATTAACTTAATTTAATCCAGTTAATTCATTCAAGGTTGGGTTGCATTTTCTTAAGTGTCTGTCTACCTATTGTTTGTTTTATGCTCCTAGGATATTATTCCCCTAACAATTTCAACTGAGAATCTGAGGTATTCTGTGAGGTTCTTCTGCTGTGGTTAATCCCAAACTCTTAGTCTCCTTAGTACGGAAAAACTGTTAGATACAACCTTCTATTGTTTATAGGCTTTATGCTTAGCTACTTAGCCCCCTATCTTGTGTAACTTCAAAATTCAGCAAATGTTTTGAGAACTGGTCAGGTGCAAGCTTCAGATCTATTTGCCCCTTCTCACTGGCATCCTAGATTGTTTCCCTGCCTTTTAGTAGCAGTCCTCTGTCTAGGTAAAGCTGGTATTCTCAGCCTATTGCTCCATAGGTAGAACTGCCAATTGCTCTAAGAAAAAAGTAGATGCAGAATGCCAGTTCCCTTATCTGCAGTTTCCTCTATTTAGCATCCTACTACCCTTGGCAGCTCTTTGATGCTTTCAAAGACCAAACTCTCCTCCTCCTTTCCTTTCTTCCTTCTATATTCCCTCCCTTCCATTCCTCCCCCCTCTTCCTTTCTTTTTTTTTTTTTTGGTGAGGTTTCTTTCTTTTTGTATCTTATCCATTTTTGTGTGTGTGTGTTTCTTTACAAAAATTTAGTTTGTTGCAAGTTACTCCTTTGTATTTAGAAATATGTTCAAACTTTAAAAAAATCATAGAAGATAAACAGTAAAGGATGTAAATATTCCTTACATTTACTTATTTGTTTATCTAACAAATATTTGATGAGACACTAGCACAATATACAACAGGTACATAAATGAAAAAATAAAACTCGTGCTCTCCAGTAGCTCATCTGTGATTACAATGATTGAAATATGAGTATCTGATGCTTTATACTCTGAATTATTTTTAATTTTAATTGTCTTATCTTTAAAATTAGACTTCTCTATTTTCTAAGAATGAAGTCTTGCATGAGTCAGTTCTGTTGTCAGTGATAGTTTCAAGATTGTTTTATACATGTTTGTTTTATTTTTACTTTCCTTTTTTTGTTTTCTTGGAGTTATTTTGCCTTTTTCTTTTGATAAAACAGACTGGCACAATTGGTTTATTTGTCTTAGTGTGGGCCTCATGTATTAAAATCACTTTCATTTCTACTAAATGAGAAGAGCCCACCTCCATAGTTATGATAGCTAACACTTACAAACTAACTACTTTGAACTATTTGAACTACTTTAAAATATATGATATACTTTACATACATTAACTCATTTAATCAGCACAACACAATTTATGAGGTAAGTACAATTATCATCCCCATTTTGCAAATGAGGGAGCTGAGGTGCAGACATATTAAGTAATTTATCCAAAGTTACACAGGTAATAAGTAGCAGGGTTAGGATTCAAATTCTGACAGCCTGGCTTCAGAGACTGAGCAATAAATTGCTCTGATAGCACTGTACTTCTTCCAAAGATTCATACTCTCAAATTCTTCTCTCTGACCACAATATCTTAACTCTATACCCTTCTGCACCAAAATTTGGTTTTTAGTCCTTTCCTCAGTAATAAGTCTAGTAACTTTCCTCAAGATCTTCCCACTTCCTAACCCAACCTGAATCTTAGGTTATCTTAAGTTAGGAATCAATGTTCTGTGTTCCTTGATCATTTGGCCTGCTCCAACCTCGGCCCATTGGCCAAACTGCTGTTATGTGTTTTTCCTCCTAATCCTAGGCTGCTGAGCCCCATTGGAGATGCTCACAAGCCTGCCTAAATGAGCTTCCTTACAAATGATGCTTGTCAGCCTCACATAGGTCCTCCTTTCTCTGATAGTTTTCTGTTTTCCAGTTTACTCACTTTTCCATTTCCCCACAGTGAATTTTCTAAACATTTGTCTCTCTCATTGAATTTTCTTCCCAAGCCTACCTCCCTCCCAGTCTTAGCAGATAATCTCAACTCCTATATTTTGAGGGGAAAAAAGTCAGAACTGAGTTAACTCTTTTTTCTCCTTCAGAAAACTTATCTGTAGTATTATTCTTTTTTTGATTATTTTATTCTATATTTATTAATTTCCTCCTTCCTTTTCATGCTTGCTCTCTCCCTCATTCCCTTTTTTCCTTCTTTCCTTCCTCCATGAATATTTGTTATCTATTATATGCCAGACATGGGTCTAGGTTCTACAGATAACCACAGTAAATATAACAGAATTCCCGCTCTCCTGTAGCTCACACTGTTTTAGTAGAGACAACTGAGAAACAAATCAATGTATATCATCTCAGGTAGGGATCAGAGCTTTGAAGATAAGTGAAGTAGAATACAGGAAATAGAGAATCCTGGAAGGAGAGTGCATCATTTCTATATTTGGTAGTCAGGGAAAGCCTCCTCTGAATAAGCCCTGAAGGTAGGGCTGCCAGATATAGCAAATAAAAAAACAGGATCCAGTTAAAATAAAGAATAAATAAAAAATAAAAAGTTCAGTTAAATTGGAATACCAGATGAACTACCAATAATTTTTTAATGTAAGTATGTCTCATGCAATACTGAAAAAATATTCATTGTTTATCTGCAATTCTAATTTCACTGGATGTCCTGGATTTTAAGTGGCAACTCTCTGAAGGAACTATGATGGTAAACCATTCCTAGATCCAGAGGGTCATTCTTTCAGGCAGAAAGAATGTCTTGGGGATATTAATTTCATGCCTGCAATTGTACTAGGCACTGTGGATACTGGAAATCAGCAAGATAGTGTTTTGCCTCCTAATTGATCTTGTTGCATCACTCCTCTCTTCCCTCTAGTCTATTCTATAAACAGCAGCCAGAGCGACCCTTTGGAAATACAAATCACACCCCTTCTCTGTTCAAAACCCTCAATGGCTTCCTATCTCAGAGTAAAAGTCAGAGTTCTTAAAATGGCCTTCAAAGACCTAGGTCTGTGGCTCTCATATTTAGCTACACATTCATCTATTGGGAATCTTTAAAAAATTTAAATGCCTGGGTCCCACTCCTAGATCCTGATTAAATTTGCTTGTACTGCAGTCTTTTTTGGGTTTTTTCATTTGGGCTTTTTCAAAGCTTCCCAGGTGATCCTACTGTGCATTAGGGTTTGAGACCTCCTGCCTTACATGACTTCACCCTCTTGCTACCTCCCCAGCCTTGCTCTAGCAGCTCCCCCAGGAATCTCTACTGCAGCCCTGCTGGCCCCATGCTCTTCAGTGATGGTGCCACCTGGAATGCTCCTTCCAGGATAGTCACACAGCCCCTGCCCCCGCTTTCATGGGTTCTTTGCTCAAAGGTCATTTTTACCAGGAGTCTTTCCAAATCATCCTCACTGTCCATTTTCTACTTAATTATTGTTCATAGTTCTTAAGAGTACTTTTCATGCTATATATTTGTTTTTGTCTTTATTTATGCCTGTCTCTCCGCACATTAGCGTAAGCCTTATGAGGGAGGAGTACTTTAGTGCCTAGAATAGTGCCGGGCACAGAGGTTGATCTCAACAAATATAGACTCATTAAACAGTTTAGAGTCTATTGGAGAATTTAGATTATCCAACAACTAATTATAATACAACAAAATACATGATTATTAGAAAGTTTTAAACAGAAGTCCCAGAATTTCCTGCTTTGATTCCTGATTTCATCCCTTCCTCTCCCTCTAAGATGCTGTTTTCCAACTTTACCTTTAAATGTCTCACTCTCCACAGCCTCCATAGCCTTCCTCTCTCCCCAAAGTACCATTTAGTGAGTGTGCTAGGCATTGTATTAAGAACATTATGGGGATTGTCTCATTTAACTCACAACAATCCCAGGGTACTTTTTAGTATTATCCTCATTTTGCAGATGAGGAAACCAAGGTCCAGATAAGCTAGGAAACTTGCTAAAAGCAAGATGTGTCTTACTTCAAAGCCTTTATGCTTAATCACTGTGCTCTTTACAGTGTTTCCACTCGGCCTCTCCTTTGCCAGTTCCAGCTTCATTTGACCTGCATGCTCCTTTCCTGGGCTCCTACTAGCTGGATGTTTGACTGACCATCTCCCTTCCCCTCACCATATTGTTCAGGGTCCCTTGAGTGGCTGGACCAATCATGCAAGGGGTTATGGGTGATGGGAGGGTTGTTAACTGACCCTGAAGGTCAGACATGGTTACTGAGATCTTTCATTATTCTTTGAGCTTCTTTGCTGCCACCAAGTTCCAGTCCCCTGGCTTGAGGCATGGCCCCAGAATGCCTTGGACTCCATGTCTTTCCAACCCATGGTATATTGGCTTGCTCCTTGAGTTTTTGGGCAACCATCAAGCATTCAAATGTCAGAGTTGGTCCCAAGGGGCAGAGTGGAGACTTCCTGGCTGTCTCGAACCTCAGTTTGATAAGGGGGAGCTTCTCTTTTGACTTTCTCTTTGGTGTGGCTTCCTTTTCAACACACCAACTCCTTTCTATCCTGTGTGGGGATCTCAAATGTACATATATCCTTATCACAAAGTCACCTTTTGAGGTCAGCTTCTTCCTGGGCTGTGTGATCAGAAAAATAATGGCAATGTACTTAATACTGGTCTTGATTAGTATCTGAACTTATATTTTTTGACCCATTTCAAATTATGGCATTTTGGCTGCATATTTGAAACTCCTGCAAATTTTATTGATCAGCTTCTGAAACTAGTTTGGAATTTTATTATGTTTCCAGTTGCCTGCAGTACTGCAGTAGAGGTTGTGAAGGTCACTGCAGACGGTTCCAGTATCTACCATCAAGTTTTTGTATTTCTCTGCCACAGGATGCCTCCGGCAGCAGGTACTTGCTCAGCTTCTGTGTAAGGGCAGGCTGCAAATGCTTGGGAGTTAATGCATGGAAACCACTCCCAACCTACCAGGGAAGGGAATAAGTGGATAAATGCCCCAGCTTCCTTGCCATCAGTTAGACAATTCTGTGGTGTGCTTCACATTGTTTTTAGAGGGTCTCTAGTGAGATTGTGCCCCAATGGCCCACAGCAGTAACCAACTTACTCATGTATTGTTGGTATACTTTCCCTTTTCTGTCTCACTCCTCGCTTCCCATTTAGAATGCTGCCTGGAATCACCTCTCAAACTATTTGTACCCAAATCCTTGACTCAAGTTCTGCTTCTGAGAAATCCTAAACTGACACAATATTATACATTTTGAGCAGAAAAAAATCCCCCAAACAACCACCAGGACCTTCTCAATTGCTACTTGAATTGGGAGAACTAAGTTGGCCTGCAGAAACCATTTCCTTATGCTTTGACAACTGACTGAACACCTCCCTGCACACACCAACCTTCCTTTTGACCATGTAGAGTCTAGCTATAAATGTACTTTTATAACTGTTTTGAAAGTCAATTTTGGTCTACTTTATTATATTAGGCACCCATTGGATTAAAAACGATGGGCGAAAATTTTGGTTTGACCAACTTGTAATCTGGGGATACTGTTGCCTAGGTAACAGCCTGTGTGCATATGGAATTAAAGATAATAGGTTTAATGCTACATATGAAAAGAGAACAGATTGCCTAGAAGAAGGAGGCGCATTAGATTTCTCAAGCAACTTGAGATGCCATTTAGTTCACTGGAAGAGGCCATTTTCTAGGCAGTTAGAGGAGTAAATGACTCAGTAAGAGATGCTGCTTGACAGTAGGGATTTCTTAAGGGGATATTCAATCACCTTATTTCAACTTCTTCCAGTTCAATGTGGTCATGGGGGAAGCTAGGGTGTACACACACACATACACACACACACACACACACACACACACACACACACACAGAAAATACAGATATCTGAGAAAGAAAGAAAAACATACCAGTGCTTGCCCATGTAAGTCAATCCTCCACATCCCATTGGATGGAAAAGATTTTTATACAAAGGCAAATAGATGAAATCTTAATTCTGTCTCTTCATCCAGGGATAGCAGTCGAATCAATATTCTGCGCCTCTAGGAGGAAATAAAGAGCATTTATGCTGTGGACTCAGCTAAATGTGTATATATATTAGGATTTGTTGAGCTTCCTGGCCCTGGTGGCACAAAACAAGCACCATGTAGCTTAGTGCTTCACGGCCAGTTTGAAGTGTGAAGTAAGAAGATTTGTTCAACCACGTTCCACACCCCCCCAAAATCTCTTAGCTGTGTCATTTGCTCACTTACCTTGAAAGGTGCTAATATAGCAGCAAGTACTCCACGTGGGATTTCATGACACTGAAACACACTGGAACTAGATTTTGTGGAAAATTGGTGTCTTTCAGAGATTTTTAAGCATCTCTTGAAAATTGAGGTGTTGGTGCTGCAATCTCAAGAAGTCACACACAAACAGTTTGGGGATTAATATTTCAGAGATAGCATCTTTTTGCATGTGATAAGAATTTTGATTAGGATTTCAGAGCTTAAATAATGTTATCAATTCGGGGTTTTTGTATCTAAAACGATAATGTCATTCCAACTGTAAAAGCTCTTCTCTCTCCTCTCATTTGTGACCATCTTCATTGTAGTCAGCTCCTCCATTATCCTTGCCAGGAGAGCAAACCCTGAACCTTATTTTTATGTTTTCTCCTAATGTCTTGCTTTGTATGCCATTGCTTCAAGTTTTTATTATGGTGCATTGTAAGGGTTCTTCAGAATGAGCACCAATAAATACATTGCTATTACAAGGAAAAATTTGGTCCAGCTAAATTTTCCATTTAGAGAAAATGGTATGCATGTCAACATTTAACTATTTGACAGGAATCTTTAATAATGTATTTCTGCCTTCTTTTATTTCTTCACTCGAGAGTTCTGAGTGTGATCTAAATATTTCGTGATTTAGGATCACCATGAATAACAATGGCTGTACTAAATCTTCAGGCCCTATTGATGTAATCAAGGGACTTTGATTCTCTAACTGACCTGCCATTACTGTATCTTTTGAATACTGTTTGGGTTTCCTTTCTTAAGTTTCTGTCTTTTCTCTCCTTGTCTGTTACCCCAGTCAATGTGCCTGCTTCTGCTAATTGCCCCCACTCCACTCCATTTCAAATTTATAGCCCTTAATCTTATTTTTTTAAAATATGGCAATCAAGTAACTAAGTTTGTTGAAATAGCAGGTAAAGTTAGAACATATAAATGCTTAATGAGGGACTTCCAGCAAGATGGCGATGGGGCAACCTGGTCTGTGAAACCCTCTGCAAAGGAGAACTGCAGTGGGTCTCTGGCTCTCGCCCCAGGGGCTGCAGACCCCAAAATCACAGCCTGCTCTTCATACGGACCTTGGCTGTTGCCACCGCTGGGGCATTGCAGCGGACTGGACAGCCACTGCAGCGCAGATGTCACCGCTGCAGCCGCTGCAGCTGCTGCACCACTGCCAGTAGCACATCGCACCACCCAGGCCGGAGGTGATCCACGACTTCAGTCCTTAAAGCCCCTTCAGGGAAGATCTGCTGGGATCGCTGCCACCTCTCCTGCAACTGAGACATCCTGCCCACCGTGCCTGTGCCCTGAGGCAGGCATCCATCTACAGTCTCGCCGGTTCCTGTCCAGCTCCACCCACTCTGGGGCGAGCAGCTGAGATAGCACCACCTGCTGGCGATTCAAGGTAACAACACTGAAACAGGAGAAACAAGCTTGAAAAGGACATAGGCCAGAGTGGTGAACGGAGGGTGATCTGAACTGTCCTTCACAGCAGACCAGGGGCAACTGACCCTAACTGCAAACTAATTTACCTGCTTGAAAAGAAAGCTAGAAATCAGAACTGAAAGGACATTGGTCTTAAACGAAAAGTCTCAGAGTGTGCTTCATTGATTCTGTTAGTTTAATGACTTAATTTTATTCCTACTGCTTGTTTCTTTTTTAATTACCTCTCTTCCTTTTCTTCTCTTGTCTTCTCTCTGTAAACCATATCTTTGTATAGAGGAACAGCACACCAATAAGGTGGTTGGT
>NW_007118618.1:112786-122464 GCF_000164805.1 Carlito syrichta
CAAACTGTCAAAAGCATAGAAAAGAAGCTCAAAAAGACAGAACAAAACCTACAAGAGATGAATGATCACTTCAAGAGACCAAACCTAAGAGTAATTTGGCTTCCAGAGGCAGAGAGAGAAACAGAAGCCACACTGGAACAAACATTTCATGAAATCATTCAAGAAAACTTCCCTCATCTCATCAAGGATGAAAAAATTCAAACACAAGAGATTCAGAGAACTCTTGCAAGACAACAAATGAGAAGACCAACTCCCAGACACATAATAATTCGCCTAAACAAAGTAGCTATAAAAGAAAAAAATCCTAAAGGCAGCAAGAGAAAAAGGCCAGACTACCTACCAGGGAAGACCAGTTAGAATAGCAGCAGATTTATCCACAGAAACCCTTCAGGCTAGGAGAGCCTGGAGCCCTATCTTCAAAGTTCAAAAAGATAAACAATTTCAACCAAGAATAACCTCCCCAGCCAAACTAAGCTTCATTAGTGAGGGAGAATTGAAATCTTTTCCAGATATCCAATCCCTAAGAACCTACGCTGCCACCAGACCACCTCTAGAAGAAACACTTAAGAAAGTACTGAACACAGAAGAAAAAGAAAAAAGAACAACAACATTCTTCACAAGAGTACAGGCAAAAGATTAAAAACACACATGAGCCAACTCCAGAACCCAAAGATAGACAACAAACAAACAGGAACAACTTTGTAAGAACCTTATGACAGGGATCAACTCTAGCATTTCAATTATTAGCCTAAATGTGAATGAACTAAATGCACCACTGAAAAGACATAGAAGGGCAAAATGGATAAAATATCATCAGGCAACAATCTATTGCCTTCAAGAGACTCACCTCACTAGAAAGAACACCCACAGACTCAAAGTAAGAGGATGAGAAACAAACTTTCAGGTGAACGGAATACAAAAGAAAGGAGGAGAGCGATCTTAATTTCAGACAGAATACCCTTCAAGCTACTAAAAATCAAAAAAGATACAGAAGGCCACGACATAATGATAAAAGGCTCAATCCATCAACAAGAAATATCTATCCTAAACATATATGCACCCAACATAGGTACGCCAACTTTCATAAAGCAACTTCTTGGAAAACTAAAGAAAGATATTGACTCTAACACCATCATAATTGGGGACTTTAATACCCCACTCACAACCCTAGACAGATCACCAGGACAAAAAATCAGCAAGGAGATCCGGAACCTCAATGTGACTTTGGACCAAATGGACTTAATTGATACTTACAGAACACTCCATCCAAAGACCACAGAATATACATTCTACTCATCACCGCATGGAATGTCCTCTAAGATTGACCACATAATTGGCCATAAATCAAGCATAAGAAAATTTAAAAGGACTGAAATTCTACCATGCACCTTCTCGGACCACAGTGGAATAAAAATAAACATTGACACCAACAAAGTCCCCCCAAAACCCACAAAGACATGGACACTAAACAGCATGATGCTAAACAACTCCTGGGTCAATGATGAAATCAAAACAGAGATCAAAAGATACCTGGAAACAAATGAAAATGAAGAAACATCTTACCACAACCTCTGGGATGCCTTGAAAGCTGTAGTAAGAGGGGAATTTATATCCCTACAAACACACATGAAGAAAATGGAAGGAACACAAATTAACAACTTAACAAGCTACCTGATGAAGCTGGAAAAGCAAGACCACAAAAACGCTAATTTCAGCAGAAGAATCCAGATCACCAAAATGAAAGCTCAAATCCAGGACATAGAAGACAGAAAGATAATACCAAAAATCAATGAAACAAAAAGCTGGTTCTTCGAAAGGATAAACAAGATCAATGGTCCCCTAACTAGACTGACCAAGAAAAAACGAGAAAAAAATCAAATAAGCACAATCAGAAACACAAAACATGAAGTCACATCTGACCCTGAAGAAATACAAAAGATCATTAGAGACTATTACATACACTTGTATGGAAACAAACTCGAAAACCTTAAGGAAATGGAGGATTTTCTGACATCACACAACCTACCTATATGGGAACAAGAAGAAATTGAGACCCTAAATAGACCAATAACAATCAAGGAAATTGACTATGTAATAAGAAAACTACCTACAAAAAAAAAAGCCCTGGTCCAGATGGCTTTCCAGCAGAATTCTAGAAGGCATTTAAGGAGGAGCTGATTCCCATCCTACTGAAGGTATTTCAGATGATTGAGAAAGATGGAACCCTCTCCAAATCATTTTATGAAGCTAACATCACATTGTACCCGAGCCAGGGAAAGATCCAACAAAGAAAGAGAACTACAGGCCAATATCTTTGATGAACATAGATGCTAAAATTCTCAACAAGATCCTAGCAAACCGGATTCAACAACACATCTCAAAAATCATCCATCATGACCAAGTAAGCTTCATCCCTAGGATGCAAGGCTGGTTCAACATTCGTAAAACCATAAATGTAATTAAATACATCAACAGATGTCAAAACAAAAACCACATGATTATATCATTAGATGAAGAAAAAGTTTTTGATAAAATCCAGCACCCCTTCTTGATAAAAACCCTTGAACATCTAGGCATACGGGGAACATACCTCAATATAGTAAAAGCCATCTGTGAGAGACCCACAGCCAGCATACTCCTAAATGGACAAAAATTGGAATCATTTCCCCTGAAAACTGGAATAAGACAAGGATGCCCACTCTCACCCCTCCTGTTCAACATAGTATTGGAAACCCTGGCTTGAGCAATCAGAGAAGAGGAGGCAATCAGGGGTATCCAAATAGGAAAAGAGAAAGTCAAGTTATCTCTCTTTCAGATGATATGATTGTGTACCTTGAAAACCCAAGAGAATCTGTCAAAAACCTCCTTACACTGATAAAGGCCTTTGGCAGTCTCAGGATACAAAATAAAAGTACAAAAGACAATCGCATTTCTCTACACCAATAATAAACAAACAGAAACCCAAATAAAAAACACAATTCCATTCACAATAGCCACAAAAAACCCCGAAATACCTTGGCATCTTCCTAACCAGAGATGTGAAAGACCTTTACAATGAAAATTACAAAACACTTTTCAAAGAAATCAAAGATGACACAAACAAGTGGAAAAATATCCCATGCTCATGGACTGGAGGAATCAACATTGTGAAGATGTCCATCTTACCTAAGGCAATCTACAAATTCAATGCAATACCCATCAAATTACCAGCAACATTCTTCTCAGACCTAGAAAAAACAACACAGGAATTCATATGGAAACACAAACGTCCAAGAATAGCCAGAACAATCCTCAGCAAAAAAAAACAAAGCAGGTGGTATCACACTGTCATACTTCAAACTTTACTATAAGGCTACAATCATCAAAACAGCTTGTTATTGGTATAGGAACAGGCATATAGATCAATGGAATAGAATTGAGATCCCAGAAGCAAAACCTCAATTTCTCAACCAACTCATCTTTGACAAAGCCTCCACCACCTACCACTGGGGAGAGGAGAACCTATTCAGTAAATGGTGCTGGGAAAACTGGCTGACCACATGCAGAAGATTGAAACAGGACCCCTATCTATCCCCATGCACAAAGGTTAACTCCAAATGGATCAGAGACCTAAATGTAAAACCTCAAACCATAAGAACCTTAGAAAATGAAGGAAAAACCCTCATGGAAATCGGAACTGGCATCCAATTCCTGAACAAAACCCAAAACCCGCAGCTATAAGAGAGAAAATAGATAAGTGGGACCTTATTAAACTGACAAGCTTCTGCAAAGCCAAAGAAACCATCAAGAGAGCAGGGAGACAGCCTACAGACTGGGAAAAAGTATTTGCCAACTCCAGGTCCGACAAAGGCTTAACATCCTGGATCTACAAGGAACTCAAACGTGCTGAAAAGAAAAAAAACAAACAACCCCATTATAAAATGGGCAAAAGATATGAACAGACACTTCACAAAAGAGGACATCCGAGCAGCCAACAAACACATGAAGAAATGTTCAACCTCACTAATCATCAGGGAGATGCAAATCAAAACCACACTGAGATACCACCTAACCCCAGTCAGAATGGCAATCATCAACAACTCAAAAAATAACAGCTGCTGGAGAGGGTGTGGTGAAAAGGGAACACTTCTACACTGTTGGTGGGAGTGTAAACTAGTGCAACCTTTGTGGAAAGCAGTGTGGCGATTCCTAAAAGGCTGCCACGGAAGCCGCGGCGGTGCCGGTGGCTGTTGCGTCTGCGGCTGCAATGGCTGTCCAGACTGTGCTATGCCCCAGCGGTGGCGACAGCCAAACTTCATGTGAAGAGCAGGCTGCCAACGTTGGGATCCGCAGCCCCCGGGGAGAGAGCCAGAGACCCTCTGCCGTCTCCTTTGCAGAGGGTCTCATAGACCAGGCTGCCCTGTCGCCATTTTGCCGGAAGTCAGAACAGTCTTAAAAACAGATCATTTTTTTAAAATACAGGACTGCTCAGAGTCTTTGTTATGGTAAAATTTTGCTAAATATATATGACCACTTGACAAAAGAGTTTTGCTGATAAATTTTATATTCTCTCTATCCTTTAGAGAATAAAAAACTGAACAATATTACCATTTCTAATTCCAAAGTACTCATGCATATACAGTTTCATTTGATACTCACAGCACTTTCCTATGATAGTATTATTTGTCCTAATTTACAAGTGAGGATTTTGAGGCTCAGAACGTTGGAATGAATTGCTAATGAATCTGGGCCCAAACACAGGGTTTCAGTCTCTGAAATCCATGGAAAGTTCCTCTTTCAAAGAATCCTTGTATCTTTCCTTCAAACCAGAAAATTGTCTTTCTAAAATAATTCAAAGGATATCTCAGGATATTGTAAACTTCAACCACCCTTGTGAACATTTATTATTGTGGGACATTACTGCAAAACAGTTCTGGCCATTAGAATTTTCTGGTAGTGTGCATGCTGGATAAGTGGAAACTTCATCAGGGTAAATAATAATTTTTGATTAGAGACTATAAACAAAGCTGACTTTATTATTTAACTATCTTAGTAAGTTATAAAAAAAGAAGTGATTGTGTAAGGTGTGTGTGTAGCTATGTCTGTAAACTGGATGTTAGAACTGATGCAGGAGAATGGATCAGAGAAGGAAAGTATGTGTCTGTTTAATGGAAGACTTCAAAGTCAGTAAATCTTGGTTTTGCTTCAGAAATTGTCACCATGAATCTAGTTACTGACACAAATATATAAACACTCTGCAAGTTGGGGCTTTGAAGATGCTTTCAGAATTCTTCCTTATAAGCTGATCAGATCAACATAATATGCTTTTTGTTGCTATTACAGGATAATTTGAGCCTAAGTGGGCTCCTTTCCTCTTCTCCTGCCCTGATAGCAATAACAAAGCTTACTTTACCTTATTTGGGGTTCTTAAAAATACTTCCTATACCTGTATCCCTTCATATATTATTCTAGAGAGAGAGATAAATTTAATTTCTATTAGCTGAGCCCTATGAGTCATTCTGCTAACTGGCATCACAAACCACCTCCCCACCAGACTGGCCTTTGCTGAGGGCTCTAAATTTAGAAACTGAATGAGATTGCCTCTGGGTTACATAAGGAAGCAAGAGGTTATTTTTAGCACACCATTATACCTAGAGAGCCTTGTGCTTCTATCTGATTTGTTAAGCACAGGCTGAAAGAAAACGTGATTACTGATTCTCTCCCTGTGTTGTTCGGGTGCAGCATCCCTCAGTACCAAATGACATTTGCAGTTTTGTTTACCTGCAGTTTTTTATGTTTATTTTGTCTGTGATATAAACACACTGGAAATCAATTGTGTTCAAACACAATGGCGATATTTTTTACTACCTGCTTCATCTGGGGAAAACCTCCCAAATATGCATTGTAATCTCTCTCTACTCCCCCCACTTCCTCTTTTCTTCTCTCCCACCCTCTCTCTCTCTCTCTCTCTCTGTCTCTCTCCTCTTTCTTCCCTCCCTTCTTTCTTTTTCTCTCTTGGAAAAAGAGCATTTTGACTGCCCCCTTTATAACACTGCTGTCAGAATTGATGATGACACATGTCTATACAGACCAATGAAGCCTTGCTTGTGTTTTCTTTGCCAGGCAATTGTTTTTACTTTCTTTTGCAAAGAGACTGCTGAAGCTGATTGGGGAAAATAAAAGTAGCAAGGCAAACATTAGGAGGCATGCTGTCATCCAGGCAGAAAATTAATAGATGCAGTAGTGGCCAGAGAGAGAATCTGGACAGAGGCAATGCTTTGCTCACCAGTGTATCCCCATTGTTTCCTAGCCCAATATCAAAAGCCAACATTAGCCTCTTCTGATCTTCTAGGTTATATTCTAGCAGTCAAGTTATCTGCCTTGTTGGAATTTTAATGCGATTGTGGATAATCTCTATTATTTATTTATTTTGATTTATAATTATTTTTAAGGGATGGGTTGGTCATATGGCTAGTTGCCTAACAAATCTGTCTACTTAGAGTTACATTCCTTTCTATAATAAAACCTCAGCGCAGGTAGCTGAGGTTTTTAGCTAGTGTATACGTGCAGAGCAAAGAAAATGTTGGAAGAAGGAGATGTGAATGGTGCACATGAGCATCAGGGTGTTCCTAGCAGCAAAATTAGAACTGCTTGCTGAAATAGTCCACTGCGACATTGCTAAAACATTAGGTTTTTTTTAGCAGTGGTTCTGGGATGCAAGAAGCCAGATTATACAACAGTGACCCAGGCAGCTCACTCTGGGTGGCCTGGTTAATGAGCTGGCTGGACAGAAGCCCCCATTTTCTCCCAGCAGGAGTGTCTGAGTACCCACTCTCTACTTGCTAATCCAATCTCTATTCTCACTCATAAAATTATTTTCAGAGACATAAATCCAATCATGTTATCTCATTTGTTAAAGAGCAAATTGGCTATAACAGTCCCTAAATAATGAAGATAACTAAATGGCAACTAAATAGAACTTATTTGTTTCTCAACAACATGATTTACATAAATATGGAAACAGGCTAGATAATATATGAAATAAGTCATATGGGGGAGAGAGCGAGAGAACGTGCATGCACCCTTCTGACAAACTATTACATTGATAAATATAATACTTGATTCAGCCTAGTCAGTGCCATTTCTCTGTGTGGGAATGGCTGTACCCAACTTTGTCTTCTTGTGGACCGTGTGGCCCCAGATACTGACCAGTTGGTGGTTCCAAGCAACTCCTGCAAACAGATGGGATCCGAATCCAGATAGCTTGGTGCCAGGAGTGTATTTGTGGCTATGTTCTCGTATATTTGCTCTAACATTGGGAGGAAATGGGGAAGACTCTTTTTTTCTAGATGCAAACTCATGTCCTGGCCCTAGGATGCCTCTCCGTGTTGCTAATGGGAAGATGGGGTACTTATGCCCTCTCTTCTCTAATTACCTTGGCCTTGGAAGTTTCTGCTTTCTCTATATTGTATGATATTGTAGAATTTAAGTTCTTTAACACAAGAGGTGGTAGCCATAAATGGATCTACCTGGCACATCAGGTGAGGAGAATCCTTATTGTCCAGCTGACAAGCATCACCCTGGAAACAGGAGATATCCCTCCTGAGGGTGAAGTCAAGGTATCTGGAGGGCTGATGAGCAGGGTCATTGTGATAAAGAAAGGCCACTGGATGACCATGGTGATTTTGGTCATGACAACCCCTGAGAGAGTATACCAGGCCTCTCAGCTCCAGAATAGCCAGTGTTCAGTGGCTTCATTGTCCATCAGAAGATCATTAGGGCTTGGAGTAGACAGACCTTTGAAAGTCCTGGAGTGGTGGGCTCATGATGAGAGCAGAATCCTGGGTGCTGAAGGGTGCCAGCAGGGTGCTGAAGCAACCTATCCTCTTCCCTCAAGAGTCTGAAGGAAAACCCTGAGTCATAAAGAAAGAAGATGGAAAGGCCCCACCCCAGGATGCTATCTGGGTAGCCGAGGCATCCTAAACATATCAGCTGGGAGCTGTTTGGGAACAATTCAGTACAGATGGAAATTGAACATTACCAGGAGAGAGAATCAGACTCCCTCCAGACTAGCACCTCATTCCTGGCCAGAAAAATTGCCAGAAGCTTGATTGCTTATTTCATCTGTAAATCCGAGGTTTTAATGCAGGACACCCTACTGCTAAATAAATTGCTAGTCTGGGTATATCATACATATCTTGTGCCCCACCTCATAGCCTCTTGGCCCACTTAACTTTCTGTGGTTGCTGCCAGCTATACACAGGTGGACACAAACACGGTCTTACCTTAGCTACACTAGTTATCTGATCCAAGCCTTCCTTCCCTGCAGCCTCTGTATTTTAAGGGTATGCACAAGCCCGAAGGGAATTAACCCTCATGGGAAAATCTTTGACCACTAGGGGATGGCAGATATGTATTGGTACTTAAAGTAGATTATTCTGAGAAACATTCTACATTGCCCCTCAGGGGATCTCTGGAAGGACTGAGCTCCAATTGCCCACAGTCGTGACAGCTTACTAATGCACTCTTATATTGGCTTTTTTTTTAATCCTCCCTGTCTCACTCTTTCTAGTATACCCATTTCTGTTCCTTGGGGTCATTTTCCAAACTAAACTACTTGTAAGCATGCCATGTCATGAGAGCCTTGTCTCAGGCTCTGCTTTTGGGCTATCTAAAATGAGAAAAAGGCAATATGCCTATCCTACTATAGAATCGAATATAAGGGAGCAAAGAAGACCTTTTGAAACTTTGAACCTACTTGAAGAGAGATTGCCATATTGGGAAAGTCCCTCTAGCACAGGGTTTTTTAATCTCAGCACTGACTTTTTTTCCCCTTGCAAAAAGCTTTATTTCCATTTAGTTCAGGGCTTTGGAGAGGGTGGTTTTTTAGGGTGGTTAAAAAGCTACCTAGTGGCTGGGGGAGGAGGCTCAGGCAGAAGCCCTGATACTTTGAGAGGGGCCCTTCAGAGGTCGCTGGGCTCCTAGTCGTGCTTGAGGGTGAGCCTTTCGAAGAGATACTCACCCAGCCCAGCCTTGGGCTGGCTAGCCTGCGAAGTTTGGTCAGGGGGTGCCCCATCTTCTTGATGAGTTTCACTTCCTCATCTAGAAAGTAGTTCTCTAGGAAGTCACAGAGATGGGGGTCTGTGCGGGCAGATCCCAGGGCATGAAGGTACAAAAGGGCTTGGTTCAGGTTCTTCTCCAGGGCCATGCTGGCTTCCATGGCATCCAGGGTTTTCCCCCCACACATCTTGAGACGGCTTCTGGATATCCTGGCAGAGGGTGTGGCCGCCACGCTGGTTTTGCGTCTTCAAGAGACACTTGGCACCCTCATGCTTCTCCTCAGCCAATTCGCGGAAGAAGTAACCCCCGCCTTCCAGAGCCACATCATCGAGATGGAAAGGGAAGCCCAGAGAGAGGTAGGTGTAGGAGGCCCGCAGATGCAAATTGTCCCGGCTGTTGATGGCCGTCACCATCTCGGTGGAATAATTTCTGGGAACCTGGGAGCTCACGGTTGGTGGGCAAGAAGGAGCTAACGCAAACATGGTGTTCTCTGGTCCCAGAAGCAGGAGGGGGCCGAGAAGGTGCTCTCAGTGGCTGCAAGTGGAGAGGAGATCGGAGGGCGGTCGGAGGCTGAAGAGAGGATTCCCCGGGTCTGTTCTGTCCAAACACTGTTGAAACAAGAGACAGATCTGCGAGACC
>NW_007118619.1:0-611 GCF_000164805.1 Carlito syrichta
CAGCTAGTTAAATACTTAGCTAACTTTTTAATTCAGGTAGTTAAGTCAGCTAGCTAACTAGTTAAGTCAGCCAGTTAATTCAGCTAGCTAAGTAGTTAATTCAGCTAGCTAAGTAATCTAGTTAAGTCAGCCTTCTTACTTTGTCAGCTGGTTAAGACAGCTACCTTGTTAGTTAGCTAACGGGTTAAGTCAGCAGGTTGTGTCAGATAGGTATCTAGTTAACTGAAGGATTAAATAAGCTGGTTGAGTCAGCTAGCTAGCTAGTTAGCAAACAGGTTGAGTCAGTTGGCTGAGAAAGCTAGCTAGCTAGTTAACTAACGAGTTAAGTCAGCTGGTTGAATCAGCTAGCTAGCTTGTTAGTTACCGAGTTAAGTCAGATAATTAAGAAAGGTTGCTAGCACGTTAAATACGGAATAAGCTGACTAGCTAGCTAGCTGGTTAATTCAGCTGGCTAGCCAACTGCCTAGCAATTTAAGTCACCTAATTAAGTCAGCTCGCTGGCCAACTAGTTAGCTAGGTAGTTAGGTTGTTAAGTCAGCTGGCAAGCCAGCGGGCTATGTAAGTAGGTAACTAGTGAAGTCGGCTGGCTAGCCAACTGGCATCTAGTTATG
>NW_007118620.1:0-719 GCF_000164805.1 Carlito syrichta
ACCCTTGCCTAGAATTCAGACACACACTAGAGCAGGACCCTTCAGGCAAACTCTGATGATCACTTTTGACAAATGTTCTCCTTGAGCATAATGTAGTTACTCCAATGCTTTTAGAAATGACTACACTTACACTCAAGCAGTCTTTACAAAATGAAACCCAAACACATCCCGGTCCCCACCCGACACACACACCCAGCCACACACACTCTCTGTGTGCAGTCAGGTTTCTTTTAGCCAATCTAAAACAGAGTGTAAGTTGGTAAATAAATATTTAATTCATGCAACCAAAACCGTGAAAGACCGAGCTCCAAATACAAAGTTTTGCATTCCTGAGATACACTATATAGATTAAAAAATCCACTTACAGCTATCCTTTAACGAAAGAAAATGGAAAACAAAAGAATTATTCACATGTATGCCTGCATTGAACGAAAGCCACTTACAACCTTCTGCCACCCAGCATTACTCTAGAAACATTATTTCCATGATTAAATCCAAAGGTTTAAGAAAAGTAAAAGTAGCAGGCGCGGTGGCTCAGCCTGTAATCCCAGAACTTTGGGAGGCTGTGGTGAGCTGATTGCCTGAGCCCGCGGGTTCGAGACCTGCCTGTCAACGTGGTGAGACCTCATCTCTACAATTAAAAAAAATGAGTTAGGCGTGGTAGCGGGTACCTGTAGTTCCAGCTACTTGGAAGGCTGAGCTGATGATCGCCGGAACCA
>NW_007118621.1:0-582 GCF_000164805.1 Carlito syrichta
CAGGCCGATGCACCGCAGCCTCCAGCCCGCGCCGGCGGGGCGCCTGCAGCCCCGCGCCGTGCACGCCCCTTCCCAGCCCGGAGCCCTCTCCTTGTGGGCCCCACCGGGCCATCCCATCGCACCCCCCACCCTCGAACTCAAGCCACCGTGGAGCTCCGCCACCCCGAAACGTTCACCGCGAGTGGGGACCAAGACTGCAAACTGCTGAATAGACAGACTGTAAAGCAGAGGGGAAAGTGAACAAAACCAGAAGACCATCATAAGGAAGAACAGGTCATTGCAGAAGAGAAATAAAAGCAACCCCACCTTCCCTCAAAAACAGAATTGAAGAGGGGGAGGGAAAGGGGTAAAGGGAGAAAAATCTACAGAAATGAAGAAAAACCAAAAGATTTTTTTTTGGTCTCTCCCACACACCTGGGAGAGCAGACACTGAGAATAATTTGACTTTGGAATACAAACAATGAAAAGTCCCCAGAATGAAGGGTCTCAAAATGCAAATGTAGATATCAAAACAATAATGGGAGAGACTAAAAAGAATTGAGGAGACCCAAGAAGATACTTAGGAAAGGAGCTGATATCTGA
>NW_007118622.1:0-564 GCF_000164805.1 Carlito syrichta
CTCAATATGTGAGTGTGAGAGCTTCTCAAGGTATGCTCCCAGGACTCCTGAGGGCATAATCCTTCTGGAAGACTTCAGGGCATTTTTTGTGTGTGTGCCAGAAATCAGAATTTCTGGGGGATGGGCCACGAACCCCTCTGCACCCCCAGGCCTACCATTAGTGGGTTAATTCCACCTGGATGTGACTTTCTAACTCTGTCCCATCCTGTTCTGTGCAGTAACTTCCCACCATCAGATGACATCTGGCAGAAGGGAGACCTGTCAGTCACTGCTATCACTGCCACTGTCCACAAATTGCCCACGCACTCCTGGTGGCCCACAGGCTTTTAAGAGCTTAATCTCAGCCAGAAGTGGTGACTCATGCCTGTCATTACAGCACTTTGGGAAACCAAGGCAAGAGAGGATTGCCTGACCCTGCAAGTTCGAGACCAGCCTGGGCAACTTGGCAAGACCTCATCTCAACAATCAATCAAAAATTTGACCTGGTGTGGTGGTGCATACCTGTGGGTCCAACTGCTTGGAAATCTGAAGCATACCAATCACCTGAACCCAGTATGTCGAGGC
>NW_007118623.1:0-725 GCF_000164805.1 Carlito syrichta
CTTCTTCCTTATGAGGGTCTTCTGGTTTTGTTCACTTTTCCCTCTGTTTTACAGTCTGTCTATTCAGCAGTTTGCAGTCTTGGTCCCTAGATTTAAAAAAGGGGCATGTAGAAGAGGAAAATAATGGAGGAAGGGGGGGTCAATAGGGAGTTAGAAAGAGAGAAGCGCGAGAGGGAAAACAGATATACATACCATCTATCAGGTGAGAACGAGACACAGGGCTGGGAAGAGGTGAAGAAAGACACGTAAGAAAGAGTACTGATAGCTACATAGTACTAAAGAGTACTGAAGCAACACAGAGACAGGGCAATAAAATCGAGAAACAGTGTAAGTCAGAAGGTAAACAACAAACGTGATCTAAACCAGCAGTTACAATGATAAAATCATAGGTCAAAATGAGCGAAAGAGAGAAGTGCGAGAGGGATAACAGATATACATACCAGCTATCAGGTGAAAAACAGTCACAGGATCGGGAAGAAGTGAAGAAAGACACGTAAGAAAGATTGCCTAAGGAGTACTGATAGCTACACAGACACAGGTCAATAAAATCGAGAGACAGTGTAGGTCAGAAGGTCAACAACAGACGTGATCTAAACTAACAGTTACAATGATAAAATCATAAGTCAAAATAAGTGAAAGGGAGAAGTGCAAGAGGGAAAACAGATATACATACCAACTATCAGGTGAGAGAGAGACACAGGGCTGGGAAGAAGTGAAAAAAGACC
>NW_007118624.1:0-349 GCF_000164805.1 Carlito syrichta
CAGCCCTCGGGAACACTGAGAGACCCTTTCGGTTCCTAGGTCGTCTGCCTCTAGGAGACCTTTTCCAACCCTCTGATCGCAGTGTCCAGGAACTGGAGCGGATTCAGGTCTGCTGAGCGTCTGATCGAGCCTGGGGTCTTCTGGAGCCCACAGAGTCCTTTATGACTCGATTGGAGGGGTCCCTATGAGGTCCTGACACGTCGTGGGAGTAGGTCCCCGACACCTTCGCGAGTCCCTCAGTCACCTAAGGGAGTCTGCTTGCAGATCGAAGGGAAGAGTGCCTCTTATCTTTGACAGCAACGCATAGGAACACATAAAATAACACAAAGAAACACACGCTAGCCGGGGC
>NW_007118626.1:0-520 GCF_000164805.1 Carlito syrichta
GAAACTCCGGCGACAAAAAAAGACACCTCCAATATGTGTCATGATGGGTGTCCACGGCTCCCCAGGGAAAGGTCCGCATGGCTGTGGGATGATTGTTGGGAGCCAACATATGTAACCACACAGCTGAGGCCTATGAAGGCCTATTCAGAAGGTCGCCTCTGAGACAAGGATATAACATCAAGTGTGTACATATGAATAGTAACCAGTGTATTATAAGATAACAGAATTTTCGGGGGGGGGAAGTGACAGTCTAAAATAAAATCTTATTATATCCTATGAAAAAATGCACAGCAGAATTATTTTATATCTCTTTTTCTTTCTAAACTGTTTTTCTTCTTAAGATTTTTAGCTGTTATTTCCTGGTAAACTGATTGATTAGCTTTTGTTTTTTTTTTGTAGTTTCATTTGGGGTTATGATTAGACGTTATAACGGTGATAATAGTTGTATTATGTTGCTTTTGGTCAAGCAGAAAGTTCTTGGTTTTTGTACATGCAGTAACTTTTCAGCTTGCTTCAGTCC
>NW_007118627.1:0-766 GCF_000164805.1 Carlito syrichta
TCAGCTGTCTAGCCAGTTAGATAGCTTGTTATGTAACCTAGTTAAGTCAGCTCACTAGCCAGCTTCTTACCTATGTACCTAGGTAGATAAGTCAGCTTGCAAGACAGCGAGATACGTAGCTAGTTAGATAGTGAAGTCAGTTGGCTATCCAGCTGACTAGCTAGGTACCTAGGCAGTTGAGTCAGCCTGCTAGTCAGCAGGCTAGCTAGTTAAGTCATCTATTTAAGTCAGCTGACTAGACAGATGGCCAGCTAGGTAGCTTGATAATTTAGTCAGCTGGCTAGACAGAAGGCTAGTTAGTTACGTCACTTAGTTTAGTCAGCTGGCTAATCATCTGGCTAGCTATATAGCAAGCTAGTTCATTCAGCTGACTAGCAAGCAGGCCAGCTATTTAAGTCAGCTAGTTGTCAGCTGGCTAGCTAGCTGGCTAGCTAGGTAGTGAGTTACTTATGTCAGTTGGCTATCCAGCTGGCAAGCTAATTAATCAGCTAGGTAAGTCATCTGGCTAGCCAGGTAGCTAGCTAGGTAGAGAGCTAGTTATGTCAGCTGTCTAGACAGCTGGATAACTAGTTAATTCAGCTGGTTGAGTCAGCTGGCTAGCCAGCTGGCTAGCAGGATAATTCAATTAGTTATGTCAGCTGGCTAGTAGGCTAGCTAGGGAGGAAGCTAGTTAAGTCAGCTAACTAGCCAGCTGGCTAGCTATTTACATCAGCTAGTTAATTCAGCTGCCTTACCTTGATGGGTAGCTAGGCAGACGGCTAGCTGG
>NW_007118628.1:0-375 GCF_000164805.1 Carlito syrichta
GATGAGGTCTCGCTGCCCAGGCGGGTCTCGAACCCGTGGGCTCAGGCAATCCACTCACCTCAGCCTCCCAAAGGCGCGGGATTACAGGCTGAGCCACCAAGCCCGACTTAGACAGTTTTTATTTGTGCAGAACAGATATATTTTTTTTAAGTTTTTCTTTCTTTGGCGGATAATATCAGGGCAGGGGTTTTAGGAAGATTTACTTTTTTTGGCACAGAATATTGATATGGTTGTTATTGAGAGATTTCCTTTCTTGCACACTGAATATGAGGATGCTGATTTTTAAGAAATTTCCTATGTTAGGCATCAAAGATTAGGGTGATTCTTTTTTGAGAGATTTCCCATGTTAGACACTGAATACTGAGGTGGTAGTTT
>NW_007118629.1:0-747 GCF_000164805.1 Carlito syrichta
CCTTAACTAGGTAACGACCCAGCTAGGCAGCTGGCTATCCAGCTGACTTAACTCACTGAATTATCAAGTTAGCAAGCTGACTTAACTAGCTGACTTAAGCAGCTAGGTACCTAGCTAGCCAGCTGGCTTATCTAGCTGGCTCAACTAGCTAGCTATCTAGCTAGCCAGCTGACTTAACTAGCTGACTTAACTAGCTACCTAGCTGCCATAACTAACTGACAAATATAGCTAACTTTCTAGCTAGCCAGCTGACTTAACTAGCTGAAATAACTATCTAACCAGATGGCTAGCCATCTGAATTAACTAGCTTCTTAACTAGCTAACAAGCTGGATAACCAACTGTCATAATGAGCTGACTTAACTAGCTAGCCAGCTGGTTGCCCGCTGACTTAACTAGCTGGCTTAACCAGTGAGTCACCTGGCTAGCCAGCTGACTTAACTATCTGGCTGACTTACCTAGCTGACTTAAGTTAGCAAGCTTGCTAGCCACCTCTCTTAACTTGCTAGTTATCTACATAGCCAGCAGGCTAGCTGACTGACTTAAATAGGTGACTTGAACAACTATCCTGCTGGCTAGCAAGCTGACTTATCTAGCTATCACCTACCTAGCTAGCTAGCAGGACAGCTGATTAAACAAGCTGACTAAACCAGCTAACCAGTTGGCTAGCCAGCTGACTTAACTCACTGACATCACTATCTAGCCAGGTAGCTATCTAGCTGACTTAACTAGCTAGCTACCTACCTAGC
>NW_007118630.1:0-737 GCF_000164805.1 Carlito syrichta
TCGGCTCTTTTGCCGGCCGACTAGTTAACTCTTCTGAACATTCAGCTCACTCGCTAGCTGACTAAAATCAGCTGACCAGTCAGCTCACTCACCAGCTGAATAGTTAAGTCAGCTGACAAGTCAGCTCACTTGCTGACCAACTAATTAAGTAAGATAACTGGTCGGCCGACTAGCCGGCCAACTATTTATGTCAGCTAACCAATTGACCGACTAGTTGGCCAACTTGTCTGCTGACAAGTTAGGTCAGCTAACCTGTAGGCCAACTAGTTAGGTCAGCTAACTAGTCGGCCCACAAGTCAGCCGACTAGTTAGGTCCACAAAGTAGCCAGAAAACTAGTTAACCAAACTAAATTGTGGGCCAACAAGTCAGTCAATAAGTTAAGCCAGCTAACTAGTCGGCCGTCTAGTCAGCCAACTCGTTAAGCCAGCAAACATGTCAGCCAAGAAGTCAGCCAATGTGTTAAACTAGAAAAGTAGTCGGCTGAATCATCAGCCAACAAGTTGTCACCCAGCTAAGTCATTTACCAACTAATTAAGACAGCTAATAACTCATTTACCAAATAGTTAAAACAGTTAGCTAACTTGTTAACCAACTTGTTAAGTCAGCTAGCTATCTCATTAGCCAACTAATTAAGTCAGCTAGCTAAGTCAGCTAGCTAAGGCAGCTAGCTCACTTGTTAGCTAACTATTTAAGTCAGCTACTTAAGTCTGCTATCTAACTAGTTAGCTAATTAGTT
>NW_007118631.1:0-615 GCF_000164805.1 Carlito syrichta
CATTTTGCCTCTGTGATCATGCGACTGAAAACCAAGGACTCTGAACTGAGAGAGCACATGATAAAACAAGATTAGACTCCTGTGTTATCACTTGAGGAAAACATATAAAAAATTTTGTTCATTTATTTTTAATACATTTTTGTTTTACGGTTATAAATTGATGTAGTACAGGTTAAAATATTTACATATATATTGTATAGTGGTAAAGTCTGGGCTTTTAGTGTAAACATTGCCCAAGAAATGTACATTGTACTCATTAGGCAATTTCTCAAGTCACCTCCCTCTACTTTATCTTTCCAGATCTCCATTGTTATCATTCTATTCTTTATGTTCATGTATATACAATATTTAATTCCTACTATAAGTAAGAAAATTCATCATAGATTTTCCATTTTTTAGTAATTGCACTCAACGGTGTTCACTTCCATCTAAGTTGCTGAAAAGGCAAAATTTTATTCTTTTTTTTTTTTTTTTGAGTTGGATTCTCACTCTGACACCCAGACGGGAGTGCAGTGGCCACTGTAGCCTCGACCTGCTGGGCTCAGGAGATCCCTCTGCCTTACCCTTCCAAGTAGTTGGAACTACAGGCACATGCTACCATGCCTGGCTAGTTTT
>NW_007118632.1:0-511 GCF_000164805.1 Carlito syrichta
CTCCTGAGGACCCTGGCTGGGTGGGTTAGGGAACCAGCTTCGTGTAGTTTCTGTGAACAGTGATGATCTGCCCTCGGGCCTTGTAACCTCGGGCTTCTGCTCGGCACATCTGAGAGCTGGGATGCTCTTGTTCACCTTCACCACCCATGGGAGGCTGCAAGGGGATGGTCAATAGGGCAGCTCTCAGCACAGTCCCCTGCATGGAGGAGGTGCCCGTGAATATCCATGCGACTCTGCACTTGGCTGTTCTGGGTGGGGAGAGAGGTCCGGGTTGAGCCTTCCTGATAACGGCCATGCTAGCCTGTGATAGGACCTTTGCAGAGGCTTCCTGAGCTGTTCCTGGCTCCCACCCCTGGATGTGGAGGTCTATGGAAGATGCCAGCTGACTGTCAAGTTCGTCATCAGGGCTAGTGGGGAATTCATTCCCCATCTGTGTGGGGTTCCTTGCTTTTTCTCTTCCTCTCTTGCCTGGTTTTTCTGGGTCATCCCCTCACTGTGACCCTCACCTGTA
>NW_007118633.1:0-813 GCF_000164805.1 Carlito syrichta
AAGCTGATTAGTAGTGGCAATCTTCTAAAACCTAAATGTAAACTGTAAATGTACTAAGGCCAAAACTTCGACAGTAGAAAGTGGAGACAATGACAGTTCTAAAGTTAACTATATTCTTATTAAACCTAAAAATGTTATGATTGATTATGTTTGAACTAACATGATTTGTAGCATGACCTATTCTATAATACCTTCTATGAATAAAATAAGTTCAATTTCTATAACAGGTAGAAAAAAGACCTTACACTAACTGTAGCTAAAACCGGCCTAAAAGAATGCAGCCCAGTCCAAAGTACGTGCTGGGCTCTCAGGAATGTGGCCCAGCCCAAACTCTGTGCTGGGTCACTCTTGACAATCATCTATACCATTGAAAAGCTGAAAACAGCTCTCCATAAGTATATACTAATTCTACAAATATTCTTTTAAATCTTATAAAGAAGCTTGTACCATATAAAAGGCTCCCAAATGTGACCTGGGTTTGAATTATATCTAATACCTAAGCCGAAACCGCAGTTTATGGGAAACAGGAACAATGGGTTTCTAGAGTGAACCATGCCTGTCACAGTCACAGAGTCTTCAGCTTAGGCCAGCAGAGTTTCTTTAGGTTGTTTTTGAGCTGCATGGCAAAAGGGGGAGGAAAATGGGGTCTACGGCTCTCGAACACGTCCTAGCGGTCTCGAGGTCCACGACCCTCCCTGATCCCTAACGCTCAGTGGGCCTCCGTGGCCGGCTCCGAACACTGGGGTAAGGAAATTTCTAGAATGAGACTATTTTTGCTTCCACAGTTGTATGAATCTGGATGTCTTTAGGCTC
>NW_007118634.1:0-844 GCF_000164805.1 Carlito syrichta
GAATACTCTCATGGAAATCGGAACTGGCATCCAATTCCTGTACAAAACCCGAAACCCACAGAACTTAAGAGAGAAGATAGACAAATGGGACCTTATTAAACTGACAAGCTTCTGCAAAGCCAAAGAAACCATCAGGAGAGCAGGGAGACAGCCTACAGACTGGGAAAAAGTATTTGCCAACTCTAGGTCTGACAAAGGCTTAACATCCTGGATCTACAAAGAACTGAAACATACTGAAAAGAAGAAAACAAACAACTCCATTATAAAATGGGCAAAAGACATGAACAGACACTTCACAAAAGAAGACATTCGAGCAGCCAACAAACACATGAAGAAATGCTCAACCTCACTAATCATCAGGGAGATGCAAATCAAAACCACACTGAGATACCACCTAACTCCAGTCAGAATGGCAATTATAAACAACTCAAAAAATAACAGCTGCTGGAGAGTGTGTGGTGAAAAGGGAACACTTCTACACTGTTGGTGGGAGTGTAAACTAGTGCAACCTCTGTGGAAAGCAGTGTGGCGATTCCTAAAAGCTCTAAAAATTGACCTTCCATATGACCCTGCAATCCCCCTACTGGGAATATACCCTGAAGAACACAAATCACTCTATAAAAAACATACCTGGACGCGTATGTTTATCCCAGCATTGTTCACAATAGCAAGAACCTGGAAACAACCTTGCTGCCCATCAAAAGAGGACAGGATTTTAAAAATGTGGTACATATACACGATGGAATACTACGCAGCCATAAAAAAGAACAAAATCATGATTTCACTGCAACCTGGATGGAACTAGAGTCTATAATACTGAGTGACCTCTCACAAAAACAAAATC
>NW_007118635.1:0-401 GCF_000164805.1 Carlito syrichta
CCTTTGTTCTTGTGCCAGCATTAGCTCCATTGAGCTCTTTGACACCAGTACACAGAAGAGGGTGTGAGATCTAGGAGCTAAGCCTGATCCAGTGAAGGCTTCTCTTGAGAGCAGTGCCCAGGAAAGGAGAGACCTGGAGCCGTACAAGACTAATAGTCAGTCACCAAGTGTCATGGAGCAAGTTCTGATAATGGGACATGACGAGAAAGGGAAGCAGGAGGTTGTTATTGAAGGATGTAACTTCTGATGACAAATCTCCATTGTGATACAAAATTGGAGTTTGTAGATCACACACAAATATAACATTGGAAAAGAGCAATGGAGCTGGGCTCTGGGCCTCGGCCTGTAATCCCGTGCCTCTGGGAGGCTGAGGTGAGTGGATTGCCTAAGCCCGAGGGTTC
>NW_007118636.1:0-700 GCF_000164805.1 Carlito syrichta
GTGTCACAATTCTTTGCAATTTACTCGGATCTCTGGGTTCCCAGCACGCACCTCTGGCTTGCCAGCCCTGGCAGTGCTGCTGTGCCACCCTGAGCCTCTCCACCCTCACCCTGTCCATCTGTACCCTAAAACCTGTGACCCTGCTGGCCATCTGGGGAGCTGAAAAGAGCCTTCCAGTTTCTCCAGGTTTGACCAAGAAACAAAAAAAGATCCCAAGCAATACTTCAGATTCCACTACTTTCGCAATTTATTCAGCAAACGACCCTGCACTCTTAAGACAGCTAGTAGTTATCAACTGATTTCAAATCACAAGTTTTCTTTTAAGGTCATGTGTAGAAGTTAGTTTCATTCTGCCCTATTTTTGCCCACCATAAAAATTAATCTTTTTACAAACTGCCTAAAATTGAACTTATTTATGTCCTGGGAAAGGCATGTCCAGATAAATGTTTGTATAAGCTATGGAGAGAATTAGACTACCCTAGTGACAATGTAAAAAAAAAAAAAATCAAATTACCACCCCTACAACCAATCAAAAGACAACTGGAAACACCATTGACCTCTAGGGTGGAAACAGCCTTCTTAGGCCCTTCAGAAAAAGCCTCTCTCCCCAGGCCGCAGGCCTTTGGGCTCACCCAGTGTCAAAATCAAGGAACCCTGCACATCCTCCAACACACTGCCTGGTCACACACACAGCGAATAG
>NW_007118637.1:0-731 GCF_000164805.1 Carlito syrichta
CAGATCGATGGGTATTGGTTGTAGGTGAGCAGCTTTATTTCTAGGCTCTCTGTTCTGTTGTATTAACCTGTGTATCTACTAGGAAAGCGTATTTTCTAAAACTAGAATTAGACAAGGAGGTACACTCTCACCCCTTCTATTTAGCATTGTTCTGGAAGTCCTGGTCAGAGTAATCAGGCAATAGAGATAGATAAGATGTATCCAGGTTAAAAAAAAAAAAAGAAAGTCAAATTATGTCTCTTCACAGAGATACGGTTGTTTCTATATTTAGAGAACTGTAAGGACATCCCTAAATTACTCCTAGACTTAATATGAGACCTCGGTGAACTCCCAGGATACAAAATCGATGTTCAAAAATTAATAGCATGTCTATATGCCAACAACGTTCGAGCTCGGATCCAAATCGAGAACACAATCCCAGCTGGGCTCGGTGGTTCAGCCTGTAATCCCACGCTTTGGGAGGTGTAGGTGAGTGGATTACCCGAGCCCGCGGGTTCGAGACCTGCCTGGGCAACTTGCGGAGATCTCATCTCTACAATAAATCAAAGACTTAGCCGGGCGTGGTAGTGCGTGCTCGTAGTTCCAGCTACTTGGAAGGCTGAGGCCGAAGGCTCGCCAGAGCCCAGCAGGTCGAGGTTGCGGTGGCGGGGAGCGTGCCTCTGCACTCCAGTCTGGGCGACTGAGTGATACTCCAACTGAATCAAAAAAAGAACACAATCCCTTTTACAACA
>NW_007118638.1:0-757 GCF_000164805.1 Carlito syrichta
CGAAGATGCCAAGGTATTTCATTTTTTTTTGTGGCTATTGTGAATGGAATTGTGTTTTTTATTTGGGTTTCTGTTTGTTTATTATTGGTGTAGAGAAATGCGATTGTCTTTTATACATTTATTTTGTATCCTGAGACTTTTCCAAAGGTCTTTATCAGTGTAAGGAGGTTTTTGACAGATTCTCTTGGGTTTTCAAGGTATACAATCATGTCGTCTGCAAAGAGAGATAACTTGGCTTCCTCTTTTTCTATTTGGATACCCCTGTATGCCTTCTCTTCTCTGATTGCTCGAGCCAGGACTTCCAATACTATGTTGAACAGGAGGGGTGAGAGTGGGCATCCTTGTCTTGTTCCAGTTTTCAGGGGAAATGGCTCTAATTTTTGTCCATTTAGGAGTATGCTCACTGTGGGTTTCTTGTAGATGGCTTTTACTATTTTGAGGTATGTTCCCCGTATGCCTAGATGTTCAAGGGTTTTTATCAAGAAGGGGTGCTAGATTTTATCGAAAGCTTTTTCTGTATCTAATGATATAATCATGTGGTTTTTGTTTTGACATCTGTTGATGTATTTAATAACATTTATGGTTTTAAGAATGTTGAACCAGCCTTGCATCCCAGGAATGAAGCCTACTTGGTCATGATGGATGATTTTTGAGATGTATTGCTGAATCCGGTTTGCTAGAATCTTGTTGATAATTTTAGCATCTATGTTCATCAAAGATATTGGGCTGTAAGTCTCTTTCTTTGTTGGATCTTTAC
>NW_007118639.1:0-699 GCF_000164805.1 Carlito syrichta
GGCTGCCCAAACTTGAGACATATGTTTTTGTGCATGCAGCCTTTAAAGATTTTAACACAATCCAACTGGGAAAACTGTTAAGCTGTCATTCCCGAAGAAATGATACAGACAGGCAAACCATTAAGCCTGCGTATGCCTGAAAATACAACACTGACATTCAAAGTGAAGACATTTAAAGTGGAGTGTGAGTGTACACACACACACACATTTTAACTTCTTACTCAAAATCTACAGCAAGATTTTCTCCCTATAAACAAGCAATCTTACCAAGTTCAGCAGCCTATTGTAGCTACTGATATGATAAAAGGATGACCCTTTTCACATTTTCTGTCTGAATATAAAAGTAAGAAAAAGCAGAAGAAACATGAAAGCTGGCCTTTACCCGCTCCTTCTGAAATCAAAAGGACCTCATATAGGTAACACATACATATAAACACAACTGATGTTTCACTAATCAAGAACATACTCATGAACAATTCTGTATACGTACTTTAGAATCATTAAGAACGTGATTTTGAGCTGGATTCGGTGACTCAGCCTGTAATCCCGCACCTTGGGAGGCTGAGGTGAGTGGATTGCCTGAGCCCACGGGTTCAAGCTTCGCCTTGGCAACTTGGCAAGACCTCATCTCTACAATAAATCAAAAATTAGCCGGGTGTGGTAGTGAGTGCCTGCAGTTCCAACTACTTGAAGACTGAG
>NW_007118640.1:0-512 GCF_000164805.1 Carlito syrichta
AGCTCTGGGTTAGTCTCTTACCCTCCCACCTCCTATCCCTGGGGCATATTTACATAAGGGCAAGATCAAACAAATTCAACAGTGTCCACAGTTTCCTTTCTTCCAAAATAATTCTCTAGTTTTGAAGCTCTGACATCTTGAGGTCCCCAGTGAAGAGGAAGAAGTTCCTTGGGGAGGCCATTTTCCCAGCACTGGGTGCACAGACTCACCACCAGATGCAACGGGCCTGGTCGCCAACCTTTCAAAATGACCTTTCTCCATTGCCCAGATGGCAGGTACGCCAGGCAGGGAGGTGGAGGGCCTGACTGTTCCAGGCCGACCACTGCAGCCTGCCTCCGCCCCAACGCGGGCCCTGGTTTATCTGCATCATTAAGCACTCATGAGAACCTCTCACTTTTCTCCACCAAGACCTGGGAAGCCACTCCCTCTTTGCGACAGTTTAGCGAGTGTCAGGCAGTTTCCAGTGGCCGAGCCCCGTGGGGTCGTGCACAATTGCTACCCTGGTGCCTTGG
>NW_007118641.1:0-714 GCF_000164805.1 Carlito syrichta
TGTTCTCTTAACACCACTAATTTAATAGGTATCTCTTTGGCTGGTTTGTAAAGTTTTAGTAGTTGTCTCCATGACTTGTGAAAATTCTCTATATGTATTGGTCTGTTGGGAACTCTATTCTGCCCATCACTACCACATTGTGTTATTTACTGTTGCTTTATAAGTCTTGATGTCTGATAGGGTATTTTGTTTTTCTTCAAAATTATCTTAATTATTTTGGATGTTTGCTTTCTAAAGCTCACTTATTAGCTGTAAATACATATAGATAAGTGCACATGAACATAGAAGTGCATATAAGTACATGTAGCTCAACAAATTTGTATAAACTGAATATACCTATAAAACAAATCTGAAGATCAAGAAAAAGAAGCCTGCTAGCATCCCCAAAACCCTACTATGCCCACCTCCCATCAATAACACTTCTTCCCACAGGGAACCAAGTTCATGAATCCAATATCATTGCATACATGTTGATTGTTTTAGTATTTTATATAAATGGAAATATAAAATATGTATACTCATATGTCTGATTTCTACTATTGATGGGTAATTTCTAGTTTTCAACTCTTTTCAATATTGCCACTGTGAACATTCTTATACGTGTGTATGAATGAACATATATGTATATTTCTGTTGGGTATATATCCAAGAGTAAAATTGCTGAGTTTAAGGCATACACATATTCAACTCTGATAGATATTCTCAAATTGCTTC
>NW_007118642.1:0-694 GCF_000164805.1 Carlito syrichta
AATCCTCAGCAAAAAAAAAAAAAAAAAACAAAGCAGGTGGTATCACAATACCAAACTTCGGACTTTACTATAAAGCTACAATCATCAAAACAGCTTGGTATTGGTACAGGAACAGGCATATAGATCAATGGAACAGAATTGAAATTCCAAAAGCAAAACCTCAATTTCTCAACCAACTCATCTTTGACAAAGCCCCCACCACCTACCACTGGGGAGAGGAGAACCTATTCAGTAAATTGTGCTGGGAAAACTGGCTGACCACATGCAGAAGATTGAAACAGGACCCCTATCTATCCCCATGCACAAAGGTTAACTCCAAATGGATCAGAGACCTAAATGTAAAGCCTCAAACCATAAGAACCTTAGAAAAGGAAGGAAATACCCTTATGGAAATCGGAACTGGCATCCAATTCCTGTTCAAAACCCGAAACCCACAGGTCATAAAAGAGAAGATAGACAAATGGGACCTTATTAAACTGATAAGCTTCTGCAAAGCCAAAGAAACCATCAAGAGAGCAGGGAGACAGCCTACAGACTGGGAAAAAGTATTTGCCAACCCTAGGTCTGACAAAGGCTTAACATCCTGGACCTACAAGGAGCCGAAACATATTGAAAAGAAGAAAACAAACAACCCCATTATAAAATGGGCAAAAGATATGAACAGACACTTCACAAAAGAAGACATCTGAGTAGC
>NW_007118643.1:0-334 GCF_000164805.1 Carlito syrichta
CTGGTCTGTAGTTCTCTTTCTTTGTTGGGTCTTTACCTGGCTTGGGTATCGATGTGATGTTAGCTTCATAAAATGATTTGGGGAGGGTTCCATCTTTCTCAATCACCTGGAATACTTTCAGTAGGATTCATATCAGTTCTTCCTTAAATATCTTATAGAATTCTGCTGGAAAGCCATCTGGTCCAGGGCTTTTTTTTTTTTTTTTTTTTTTTAAGGTAGTTTCTTATTACATAGTCAATTTCCTTGATTGGTATTGGTCTATTTAGGGTCTTGGTGGGGGGTGTGTTTCAACCTAGGCAGGTTGTGTGATGTCAAAAGTCTTCTATTTTCTTAA
>NW_007118644.1:0-691 GCF_000164805.1 Carlito syrichta
CACAGGGTATGAGCACCGGGATGAGTGTAGAACAATGTATTGCAAGGGAAGGTCTCAAAAACTTCGACCTCCTCTGGGTATCCCTGTGAGCACGCCTGGCTTGCGTAGAGGTTGGTATCTAATTTTCTAATTTTCTCAAAAATCAATTCTGGCTCTGCCTCTCCTCCCCAAAAGATACCAAGAGCCAATGGTGGTGGACTCGGAGAATCCACGGGAGGAGCCGGGCCCCTACTCCCTCACCCGGTTAATGCTCACCATCCCTTCTGTCTTTGAACAGAAAGGGAGGAACCACTGAGAAAAAGGCATTTAAATGTTGAGATATGGCCCGTACAAAGCATGAAAACAAGTGGGTCCAGGTGGCAATGTGCAGAATTTTGGCAATTTGTGATGGCAGATATGTTTATGTTTGCCACTTCTAGCCAATGAGTCTGGAAAGGCTGATCTTGGCCAGAATATCCAGGTATTTGATGATAGAGGCTAAAGAATCAATCTGCTGTTGAAGTGTAAAAACAGAGTGGGGTTCTTAGGAAGACAAGTATGGCAATATAGTATGTAACAAACTACAGGAAAGAAACATTGGACTAAAGAAGGCCTAGGAACCCAGGAGCAAGAAATGGGTTATGGAATAATGAGGGAGAGATGTGAGACCTCACACTATAAAGCTACAATCATCAAAATAGTTTTGGTATTG
>NW_007118645.1:0-708 GCF_000164805.1 Carlito syrichta
CCCAACAGAAGAAAAAACCTAAATAACAAACAAAAAATAATTCATTAAAAAATGGGCAAAGTGTCACCCCCCCCTTGGGTCTCCTTCCACTGTGGGAGCTTTCTGTCCTCTCAATAAATCCTGCTTTCTCAAAAAAAAAAAAAATTAAAAATTAAAAAATGACCAAAGACATGAACAGACACATGCAAATTACCACCCACAAGTATATGAAAAACTGCTCAATATTTCTCACCATCAAGGAAATGCAAATCAAAAACACAGTGAGATATCTTCTTTCCCTAGTTTGAATGTCTATTATTAAAAAGACAAAAAGTAACAGATTTTTGAAGATGCAGAGAAAAGGGAACTCATATACACTGTTGGTAGGAATATTGTTAGAAATGTACTGTCATTTCTATGGAAAAACAGTGTGAAACATTCTTAAAAAACTAAAAACAGAATTACCAATCAATTTAGTAATTCTACTACAGGATATCTACCTGAAGGAAAATAGATAAAACATCAAAGAAATACCTGTACTCACATGTTTGTTGCAGCCCTATTCACAAAAGCAAAGCTATAGAATCAACCTGTGTCCATCAGCGAATAAATGGGTAAAGAAAATATGGTATATATACACAATGGAATGTCACTTGGCCATGCAAAAATAAAATGATGTAATTTTGCAGCAACATGGATGGAACTCTCTTGACCATTATCTTTAGTGAA
>NW_007118646.1:0-586 GCF_000164805.1 Carlito syrichta
TTAAGGGTTAGGTGTACAATGACGTTTCATTCAGGCACCCTGTAGATAAGAAGTGTTTTCCCATCCCCCGACAGATATTTGCTACTGTTAATCCCATCCCCCCTCCCCCCCATAGTTTCCCAGTACCATCCGTCATTTTCTCATAGTATTGCATTGGATGTTCAAGGTCCATTATATGAGTGAGAACATGTGATATTCGGATTTTTGTTTTTGTGAGAGGTCACTCAGTATTATAGACTCTAGTTCCATCCAGGTTGCAGCGAAATTCATGATTTTGTTCTTTTTTATGGCTGTGTAGTATTCCATCGTGTATATGTACCACATTTTTTTAATCCAGTCCTCTTTTGATGGGCAGCATGGTTGTTTCCAGGTTCTTGCTATTGTGAACAACGCTACGATAAACATACATGTGCAGGTATCTTTTTTATAGAGTGATTTGTGTTCTTCAGGGTATATTCCCAGTAGGGGGATTGCAGGGTCATATGGAAGGTCAATTTTTAGAGCTTTTAGGAATCGCCACACTGCTTTTCCACAGAGGTTGCACTAGTTTACACTCCCACCAACAGTGTAGAAGTGTTCCCTTTTC
>NW_007118647.1:0-801 GCF_000164805.1 Carlito syrichta
ATCAAAAGATACCTGGAAACAAATGAAAATGAAGAAACATCTTACCAAAATCTCTGGGATGCCCTGAAAGCTGTAGTAAGAGGGGAATTTATATCCCTACAAACACACATGAAGAAAATGGAAGGAACAGAAATTCACAACCTAACAAGCCACCTAAAGAAGCTGGAAAAGCAAGACCACAAAAACCCTAATTTCAGCAGAAGAATCCAGATCACCAAAATAAAAGCCCAAATCCAGGACATAGAAGACAAAAAGATAATACAAAAAAATCAATGAAACAAAAAGCTTGTTCTTTGAAAGGATAAACAAGATTGATGGTCCCCTAGCTAGAGTGACCAAGAAAAAATGAGAAAAAAATCAAATAAGCACAATCAGAAACACAAAAGATGAAGTCACATCTGACCCTGAAGAAATACAAAAGAACATTAGAGACTACTACGTACACTTGTATGGAAACAAACTTGAAAACCTTAAGGAAATGGAGGACTTTCTGACATCACACAACCTACCTAGGTTGGAACAAGAAGAAATTGAGACCCTAAATAGACCAATAACAATCAAGGAAATCGACTACATAATAAGAAAACTTCCTACAAAAGAAAGCCCTGGTCCAGATGGCTTTCCAGAGAATTCTACAAGACATTCAAGGAGGAGCTGATATCAATCCTACTGAAGGTATTCCAGGTGATTGAAAAAGATGGAACTCTCCCCAATCATTTTATGAGCCAACATCACATTGATACCCAAGTCAGGTAAAGATCCAACAAGAAAGAGAACTACAGGCCCATATCTTTGATGAAC
>NW_007118648.1:0-324 GCF_000164805.1 Carlito syrichta
CAGGACTGTCTCTTCCCCAGGTATGAACTCTTACTGGGGTGTCACAGTCAGACCTATCCTGGAATGGAGTTCTCCTATTGTGACTGATGTCCAGGCTCCACCTGTGTTTGTCCCTCCCAGTTGTGGTCCAGCTGTGTGGGTCTGACATTCAGAGGATTGCTGGGAAGGAGGGGGTTTGTGTCAGCCCAAGACTCACCACTGATCTCTTTGGAGTTCTTCCTCCTCCCTTCTGGCCACATGCTTTGTCTCACAGCTGGATCAGGGTAGGGGATGGGGCACCTGGAACTCAGCACTCATCAAGTCCCTCTGAAGGTTGTGCTCTCA
>NW_007118649.1:0-664 GCF_000164805.1 Carlito syrichta
TTTCATTGATTAAGGTTTCTGGTGGGTGGAGGACATCCCTCCCACATCTGACTTTGTGTATAAAAGACCCGTTGTAATTCCCAATAACACACATCACTTCTGCACTAGACTGGAGTCCAGTCTCTTTCATTCTTTCTCTCTCTCTCTCTCTCTCTCTCTCTCTCTCTATATATATATATATATATATATATATATATATATATATATTTCTCTCTTTCTTCCTCCACCCAATTGCCAGTGCCATCTCCACCTTTCAGGTACCCTGAACATGGCTTGAGCTGGACTCCATGTAGACAATATACCTGGAGGAACTCAAATCATTTTACCGAAAAGACACCTGCACAAGTATGATTTTTGCAGTTCCAATCAAAATTGCAAAAAACGTAATACCTATATGTCATCCATAAAAGCTGGAATGGATAAAATAAATGTGGTATATACACAGTGGAATAATATGCACCCATAAAAAAGGACAGATATAAGGATTTTGCAGAATGTTTGATGGATATGAGGTATGTCATTTTCAGTGATTTATAACAGAAACAAAATAAGAGAGTTCCATGTATTCTCACTCATGAGTTGAACTTTCATCTCTTAGAGTGCTGTAAAAAAGTGATTGGTAGTGTGGGAAAAATTGTTTTAGGGTGAGGAGTGAGAATGGCAG
>NW_007118650.1:0-2340 GCF_000164805.1 Carlito syrichta
CTACAGCTCTGCTAGGCCTTTGCATTCAATGTAGGATAATACACGCTGAAAAACAGGGAGAATCAGGCGTCACGCCAAAGACCAAGCCACTATAATACTTGTTGCCCCCCCATTCAGTGACGTGCCGTTTGGAGGAATGTCTCCCATGGAAGACTGTTGTTTTCCGGAAAGCAAACAATGGCTCTCGGGCCTCGTTGGCAAATGAACCCGCAGAGCCATTGTATTCCGTGTGAGACGCCCGTGTCAAAAGAGAAAACTTTTCAGCATTCTCCACTGAATGAAGCATGCTTAGCTACCCATGGCTGTGGAGATCTGGATCCAGTCAGTGCAGCAGCTGAAGTTGCACTCTGGTCACCAAATGCTCCCCACCTAGTATAGTGCATATACAGGAGAGCTCTGAGAATCAGGGAGGAGAGCACGCACAAAGCCAGTGTATACAGACTGCCAATGAAGTGCGGTGCAGCGCAGGCTTCAATAGCGTGTCCCCAGGAAGACCCAGCTTCACCCCCAGTGTAACAGAGGCTCTCCGTGCTTACTCGGCAATGAAAACGGCACAGCCTTGGTAGTCCTTATTAGGTTTAAACGCCATAGGGAAAAACAACTTAGAATTCTCCCCATCCACACATAATGCTCTCCTGCTCGTGACTGTGGAGCACTTGTGTCACTCATTGCGGCACTATGCCTTGCAGATTTCTCTCCGTGAAACACGGAGGTTTCACGCTCGTACGCAAAGGCCCTCTATGGAAAGGAACACAAATCAAGGGGAAAGAGTGAGAATGAGGTATTACAGCAGGCGGCAATGAAGAATAATAGTCACAGCAAAGAGGTGACACTGCAGCACACATTGGGCACAGACTTAAGCCAGGAAGGTGCCCGTGCACCCCAGGCCTAAGAAAGGCCACTCCCACCAGCAATCCACAGTCTCATTGCTTTCCCTGACAGGAGAAGGTGTCAAGAAAGAGCAATTCAGAATTCCCCCGGGTCACACATAATGCCTTCCCACAAGTAACTGTGAATGTCTCAGATCCCTCATTGTGGCACAGGGGAGATGAGCATTCCCGCATGGGAGAGGTTGACAAGCCGCACGCCAAAGCAGTCACCCTGTAGAGCGTAAGATACACGAAAGGGAACAAGTGGGAAGGAGGAATGACAGCACGCACACTCAGTGCCAGAACCTCACAGTGCAGCACACTTCTCACACAGCACTTTCCAAGGGAGACGGACATTCAAAACAAGCACCACCAAGGCAGTCAGCTCTTTTCCGTCAATGCGTTTGGCAGAGCAATTGTGTATCCTCCCACACAAAAATTTGAAAGGGAGAAACATTTCAGAATGCACCCAGGGAATTCACCAAGTAATGCCTTCTTGCTCCACTGTGGGGTTCCCATCGCCCCCTGGGTGGCAAAGCGTGTCCCATGAGAGAACTCTTAGTTCAAACAGAGGCGCTCTGCACAGCCGAAGTCCAAATGAGAAGAAAACCGCGAGACTCAGACTCATGTGTTGCAGCATGCACCAAGTGAGAATAACATAGATAGCCCCTAAAGAGCGCTGCACATTTTGAAAAGCTCCTTCCCCGGGAAGATGCACATGCACAACAAGCCTCACAGAGGCCGTCTACGCTTATTCAGCATGGCCAACGCGAGAGTGACTGCATTTCCTAGCCTAGAGAAACGCCAAGGGGTAAAACGTTTCAGGGCTCAAACAGAAGGCAAGCACTGCTTTTCTACAAGTGAGTGTGTAGCACTCATTTCACTCAGTCTGACACCATTGACATGCTCATTCCTACATGTGAAGTATCGACATAACATGCTCGGCTATGCTCATTCAAGCCGTACCTTGAGAATCGTGTATTACACCGTACAGCACACAAGAATCAAACTACTGGAAAATACATCACAATGCAGTAAACATTTGACACAGCATTCCCCAAGCTGATGCACACTCACAGCCAGCAAGCCAAGCCTGTCAGCTCTTCCTCGTAAATGCCAACGGAAGAGCAATGGCTTTGGATAGGAGAAGGACAGGTCAAATCAAAAACACTTTAGAATTCAGTAGGTGAACAAATCATGCTTTCCCAAAGATGACAGCGAACCGGTCATGTCGCTCAGTGTGGCACCATGGAGTTGTGCACTTTGTATACAGGAAACGTTGCATACAGCTCTGCTAGGCCTTTGCATTCAATGTAAGATAATACACGCTGAAAAACAGGGAGAATCAGGCGTCACGCCAAAGACCAAGCCACTGTAATACTTGTTGCCCCCCCATTCAGTGACGTGCCGTTTGGAGGAATGTCTCCCATGGCAGACTGTTGTTTTCCGGAAAGCAAACAATGGCTCTCGG
>NW_007118651.1:0-591 GCF_000164805.1 Carlito syrichta
CTTTGATTTCTTTGAGCAGTGTTTTGTAATTTTCATTATAAAGGTCTTTCACGTCTCTGGTTAGGAAGATGCCAAGGTATTTCATTTTTTTTGTGGCTATTGTGAATGGAATTGTGTTTTTTATTTGGGTTTCTGTTTGTTTATTATTGGTGTAGAGAAATGCGATTGTCTTTTGTACATTTATTTTGTATCCTGAGACTTTGCCAAAGGCCTTTATCAATGTAAGGAGGCCTTTGACAGATTCTCTTGGGTTTTCGAGGTACACCATCATATCATCTGCATAGAGAGATAACTTGACTGCCTCTTTTCCTATTTGAATACCTCTGATTGCCTCCTCTTCTCTGATTGCTCTAGCCAGGACTTCCAATACTATGTTGAACAGGAGGGGAGAGAGTGGGCATCCTTGTCTAGTTCCAGTTTTCAGGGGAATTGGTTCCAATTTTTGTCCATTTAGGAGTATGCTGGCTGTGGGTTTCTCATAGATGGCTTTTATTATTTTGAGGTATGTTCCTCGTATGCCTAGATGTTCAAGGGTTTTTATCAAGAAGGGGTGCTGGATTTTATCAAAGCTTTTTCTGCATCTAATGATAT
>NW_007118652.1:0-652 GCF_000164805.1 Carlito syrichta
CATCCCTATCATGGAGTTGTTATTGAGTTATTGTTCTTCCACTTGGTTTTTTCTTTTTTCTTTTTCTTTTTCTGTTTTTTGTCTTTCTTTTGCTTTTGGGGTTGGTTCGTGTATATTTTATTCTTTTCCTGTACTCTTGTGAAGAACTTTGCTCTTTTTTCCTTTTCTTCTGTGTTTAGTACTTTCTTAAGTGTTTCATGTAGAGATGGTTTTGTGGCTGTATAAGTTCTTAGGGGTTGGATATCTGGGAAAGATTTTAATTCTCCCTCACTGATGATGCTTTGCTTGGCTGGGTAGGTTATTCTTGGTTGAAATTGTTTATCCTTTAGGACTTTGAAGATAGGGCTCCAAGCTCTCCTAGCCTGCAGGGTTTCTGCAGATAAATCTGCTGCTATTCTGATTGGTCTTCCATGGTGGGTGATCTGGCCTTTTTCTCTTGCTGCCTTTAGGATTTTTTCTTTTGTGCCTACTTTATTTAGGCGAATTATTATGTGTCTAGGAGTTGGTCTTCTCATTTGTTGTCTTGCGGGGGTTCTCTGAATCTCTTGTGTTTGAATTTTTGTATCACTGATTAGATAAGGGAAATTTTCTTGAATGATCTCATGGAAAGTTTGTTCCAATGTGGTCTCTGTTTCTCTTTCTGCCTCAGGGA
>NW_007118653.1:0-663 GCF_000164805.1 Carlito syrichta
TTCTCACTGTGCTGGTGGCACTATGATTTTAGGCTATAATCAGGTATCCTTAGCATTTGAGAAAACATTGACTTGTGACTTGAGGTCACCCCAAAGGTGCACAGGAGCATAATTGTGACAATGTTTACTGGCTCACTAACCTGGCTTATATTGTTTTACAAATGGAGTTTTATCTTTCATCACTAAAATTTCAGTTGATTTGATTCAATTGTTTGCTGTGATCTACACAAAGCATCATATCCTTATGTCTGTGTCTCCTCAGCTCTTCTTTCAAATATGGAACCTAGATTTCAATTTTGTAATTTGAAAGGTAAAAAATGATTGTAGTGATCTCTATGCCTATTTGGAAAGAAAATTAGTTTCAAGTTGGATAAAAATGTATTTGTAATAGTGTATAAGGTGAACTTAGACCTAGTGTTTAGGTTGTTAATTTATTACTTCCTTTTGACATGAAGGAGAGTTTTGAGAATTGATTGTTTCTTATGTTTCTCTTTTTAAAATATTTTTTATTATAAAGATGCGGGGCACAATTCAGGGTTAGGTATACAAACGTTGATCATGCCAGTACCCTTGCTGATGAGGTATGCCCCACCCCTAGCAGTTTCCCTCAACTGCCAGTCCCACTCCCCTCCCCTGACAGTTTCCCATTACTGCCAAACATTT
>NW_007118654.1:0-363 GCF_000164805.1 Carlito syrichta
TACACTCTCACCCCTTCTATTTAGCATTGTTCTGGAAGTCCTGGTCAGAGTAATCAGGCAATAGAGATAGATAAGATGTATCCAGGTAAAAAAAAAAAAAAGAAAGTCAAATTATGTCTCTTCACAGAGATACGGTTGTTTCTATATTTAGAGAACTGTAAGGACATCCCTAAATTACTCCTAGACTTAATATGAGACCTCGGTGAACTCCCAGGATACAAAATCGATGTTCAAAAATTAATAGCATGTCTATATGCCGACAGCGTTCGAGCTCGGATCCAAATCGAGAACACAATCCCAGCTGGGCTCGGTGGTTCAGCCTGTAATCCCACGCTTTGGGAGGTGTAGGTGAGTGGATTACCA
>NW_007118655.1:0-727 GCF_000164805.1 Carlito syrichta
CAAGTCAGAGAGGAAGGCCACATTGGACCCAGACAGCTGAACGAAGGATGTAAGGAACAGGAATAAAAACGTTTTAAGGAATGAGAGCAAGCCCAGTGAGAATATCTAATGCAAAAGGTTGATAGGGTAAATCTTTCTGGAGAAATCCTGCTCTCATTCTAAACCCCACCCTAAGATTGTGTTCTGGGAAGCCAGATTTGAGCCAAGTGAGAACATCTAAAAACAATTGAAATAAAAGTCACAGTGTGGGTCACTCCTCATGGTTTCTGCCCTCTGTTGCAGTCCAAGGTCAGCATGGTCTGTGCTTTAAACAAGGAGGCAGTCTACAAAGCCCTGAAACAAAACCCGTGCCCAGGCTTCAGGAAAATAATAGCTGGTCACTGAGAGATCAAAACAAATGAGATCAGTTTCCTCATTTCTCCCAGTGCTTCTAGGCAATGAAAACAGAAGTCACAAAACATAGTTAGTGGAATGAAACACTTTAAGAACTCTTAAGGGAAGTACCTTGATATCATAATTTCCTCTATGAATTAAGAGTAAAGTTAAATAAAGAATGGATATCATAAACACATTTGATTATATTGTTACCCATCAATTACGGTCATATAATGCAAACTTAGTGGTTGCTGAGAAGGGAAGTTCTGAGGAAAAGGAGTGTATTTTTTATTCTTGTAAAGAACTGAAAGTCCATGCAAAAGGAACAAAAAGACTTTTGATGCAACATGAA
>NW_007118656.1:0-534 GCF_000164805.1 Carlito syrichta
AGCTTTTGATAAATCCAGCACCCCTTCTTGATAAAAACCCTTGAACATCTAGGCATACAGGGAACATACCTCAAAATAGTAAAAGCCATCTACGAGAAACCCACAGCCAGCATACTCCTAAATGGACAAAAATTGGAACCAATTCCCCCGAAAACTGGAACTAGACAAGGATGCCCACTCTCTCCCCTCCTGTTCAACATAGTATTGGAGGTCCTGGCTAGAGCAATCTGAGAAGAGGAGGTAATCAGAGGTATTCAAATAAGAAAAGAGGAAGTCAAGTTATCTCTCTATGCAGATGATATGATGGTGTACCTTGAAAACCCAAGAGAATCTGTCAAAGGTCTCCTTACATTGATAAAAGCCTTTGGCAAAGTCTCAGGATACAAAATAAATGTACAAAAGACAATTGCATTTCTCTACACCAATAATAAACAAACAGAAACCCAAATAAAAAACACAGTTCCATTCACAATAGCCACAAAAAAAATGAAATACCTTGGCATCTTCCTAACCAGAGACGTGAAAGACCTTTAC
>NW_007118657.1:0-631 GCF_000164805.1 Carlito syrichta
GGGGCTCTGGAGCAGAACTTTACCCAAGGAAGGAGCTCAGGATGAAGCTAAAGACTCTGAGATTGTAGTTGGAGAATGTGGAGCCAGGAAAACCAAGAAAAGTGGGAGTGATGATGAAGGCCTGAATATTTCAAACCCAGAAGATAGGAGCATGTCTGTGTGACAGAGGGGGTTGGAGGGCCCAGAAGAAGTGGAGTGTTCAGGGACTGTCTAAGGTCACTTTCACATGGCCAGGGCTTCCTCTCAAGCTGCAGATTCCCCTTTCAACTGTCCCCACAAGAATTAGCTCCTTCAAGACTCCCACTTAGGAAACCTATTCTGGTGCCTAGTTCTTTTCCTTCCTTATCTCTCAAGGAGGCCATTTTTACTCTTTTGCCAGTTAAAGTCCTCTCTAATTGTGAAATGCCCCCTCAGCCACCCACAGTTTACACTTTTTCCCCCTGGAGCTTCTCCCACTGAGGCAGGAGGTTCTCACACACCCTTGGACTCCACCCCAGATTTTCACCCTGAATCACACCCTTTGCTGCACCGACAGACATTTAGCAATTAGCATCTCAGACAACATGGAGTTCTTCTCCCTATGTCAGGGCTTCTCTCCAGATTGACAGCCCTTCCCTCTTCCCAGAGCAGC
>NW_007118658.1:0-703 GCF_000164805.1 Carlito syrichta
AGGCCAGATGTATCTGAATAAGACACAAGAGGAACTGGCAATGTCCCCACAGGGAAATTTCCTCCTGTCACTGCCCCTTGTTGGTGCTATTGTTGTTTTCTTCTTATCTACACAGTAAAGGAAAAAAATATTTTCTTTGCAACGTCACAGCAAAAAAACCTACCACGGCATCCAGAACGTGGCCAGTTTATAACAGACAGGCTCATGCAGTCCATCTAGAAAAAGAGGAAGCAGAAAGGCTTCGGTCCTGACACACTCTGGGGAAGTGATTTTGAGAAGAGAGTTCACCCCGCTGCAGCCAGAGGGAAAAACGAGAAAAACATTCCAGAAGCTCTGTCAGCAGGCCACCATCTTGGTCACATAAAACTAAACCAGACCCACCAAAGTTGAAAAGTCACCGTTTCTGTAGTAGATAAGTCACTTTAATTCAGACTTTATTAACAAGTGACAATTTCTTGCTGTGGAATAAACATTCTTTGACTCATGGAAAAAAGGACACATACAACCTGAAGACAATTTGATTTTTCTTTATTGGATGTTATGCCGCACATGATATTTACAGATGTAATTAAACAAAATTTATAAGACTGCTGTGGTGGAACATTTTAAGAAGTTAATCTGAAAGACTCATAATGAAACCATCAATTCATATGTGTTACAACATAATCATTCATTTATAACTGTTCAGCCATTAGCCATGATA
>NW_007118659.1:0-508 GCF_000164805.1 Carlito syrichta
ATCCCAGAATTTGGGAGGCTGAGGTGAGCTGATTGCCTGAGCCCGCGGGTTTGAGGCCTGCCTGTCAACGTGGTGAGACCTCGTCTCTACAATAAAAAAAAAATGAATTGGACATGGTAGAGGGTACCTGTAGTTCCAGCTACTTGGAAGCCTGAGGCTGAATGATCGCCGGAACCAAGTAGGTTGAGGATGAAATGTTCAGGAGCGACCACTGCACTCCAGTCTGGGTGACAGAGCGAGACTCCAAGTCAAAGAAAAAAAAAGAAAGAAAAAAGATAGTAAAAGTAGTCAAGTAGCACTGCCCAGGAAGCCAACAGTACTAGCTAGCTGTACTCTCTTTCAATCTTCCCACGGCAATCAAGTGACACTGTCACAATTTCCCTGAACACGTGCGCGCGCACGCGCGCGCGCACACACACACACACAGCCTATTTTTTGCTCTAGGAATTGCACACATGCGGCGGAAATGTGCACACCAACATTGAGCCGAGAAACAATGCCTACAGAC
>NW_007118660.1:0-380 GCF_000164805.1 Carlito syrichta
TTCTGATTTCTTTGAGCAGTGTTTTGTAGTTTTCATTGTAAAGGTCTTTCATGTCTCTGGTTAGGAAGATGCCAAGGTATTTCATTTCTTGTGTGGCTATTGTGAATGGAATTGTGTTTTTTATCTGGGTTTATGTTTGTTTATTATTGGTGTAAAGAAATGCGATTGTCTTTTGCACATTTATTTTATACCCTGAGACTTTGCCAAAGTCCTTTATCAGTGCAAGGAGGTTTTTGACAGATTCTCTTGGGATTTCAAGGTATACAATCATGTTGTCTGCAAAGAGAGATAACTTGACTTCCTCTTTTCCTATTTGGATTCCCCTGATCACCTTCTCTTTTCTGATTGCTCTAGCCAGGACTTCCAATACTATATTGAAC
>NW_007118661.1:0-698 GCF_000164805.1 Carlito syrichta
AGAACTCAGAAGGGCCCTTTTTGGAAATCCCTGCGATTGCAAAGGCGGTATGTCCCCAATCACTCCCCCCTCCTATTCCCGGTAAGTTGACTGCAACACGCAAATAGCCTATCTTGCCTACACTCACACATATTCAGGGATATCAAAGCAACAATGGACCTGCAAATCCAAACCCGCAATCATTCCTGCCACACAGGGTCGCCCTGGGCCTTGCCCTACACAGTGCACCTCTATTCTCCCGGCAGTCCATGTCACTTGTTACACTTCTGCTCAATTATGCACCCTCCATGGTCAAACCTACTATACTGCTATTTTAGAAAGAACCTCTCCGCGTCCCTCTGGCAGTGTTTTCGAGAGAGATCTTAAATATTCTCAGGCATCCTGTCTAGGTACTGTTGGCAAAAGTGTGTGCTGGCATACCGTTGCCCCGGTTCATGTATCAGATGGAGGGGGCCCCAGCGACATTCAAAAACAAACTCTTGTTGCCCAACACATCCAAGAACTGACCTGACATTTATACCCTCACTTAGACTACCACCCACTCGCCCTTCCAAAACCCAGAGACATTACCTTGGATCCATACACACAGGGAATCCTCGAAGTCTCTCTCTCTCTATTAAACTCCACTAACCCCTCCCTTGCACAGGACTGCTGGCTATGTATAACCATTGGTATGCCTCTACCTACTGCCATTCCTG
>NW_007118662.1:0-600 GCF_000164805.1 Carlito syrichta
CTGAGAAACCCACAGCCAGCATACTCCTAAATGAACAAAAATTGGAACCATTTTTCTTGAAAACTGGAACAAGACAAGGATGCCCATTCTCACCCCTCCTGTTCAACATAGTATTGGAAGTCCTGGCTCGAGTAATCAGAGAAAAGGAGGCAATCAGGGGTATATAAGTAGGAAAAGAGGAAGTCAAGTTATCTCTCTTTGCAGATGATATGATTGTGTACCTTGAAAACCCAAGAGAATCTGTCAAAAACCTCCTTACACTGATAAAGGCCTTTGGCAATGTCTCAGGATACAAAATAAATGTACAAAAGACAATTGCATTTCTCTACACCAATAATAAACAAACAGAAACCCAAATAAAAAACACAATTCCATTCACAATAGCCCCCCAAAAATGAAATACCTTGGCATCTTCCTAACCAGAGATATGAAAGACCTTTACAATGAAAATTACAAAACATTGCTCAAAGAAATCAAAGATGACACAAACAAGTGAAAAAATATCCCATGCTCATGGATTGGAAGAATCAACATTGTGAAGATATCCATCTTACCTAAGGCAATCTACAAATTTAATGCATACCCATCAATTACCAGCAA
>NW_007118663.1:0-1539 GCF_000164805.1 Carlito syrichta
TAAATGTCTGTAGAATCTGCTGAAAGCCATCTGGACCAGGGCTTTTTTTGTAGGAAGTTTTCTTATTACGTGGTCGATTTCCTTGATTGTTATTGGTTTATTTAGGGTCTCAATTTCTTCTTGTTCCAACCTAGGTAGGTTGTGTGATGTCAGAAAGTCTTCCATTTCCTTCTGGTTTTCATGTTTGTTTCCATACAAGTGTACGTAGTAGTCTCTAAAGATCTTTTGTATTTCTTCAGGGTCAGATGTGACTTCATCTTTTGTGTTTCTGATTATGCTTATTTGGTTTTTTTCTCGTTTTTTCTTGGTCAGTCTAGCTAGGGGACCATCAATCTTGTTTACCCTTTCGAAGAACCAGCTTTTTGTTTCATTGATTTTTTGTATTATCTTTTTGTCTTCTATGTCCTGGATTTGGGCTTTTATTTTGGTGATCTGGATTCTTCTGCTGAAATTAGGGTTTTTGTGGTCTTGCTTTTCCAGCTTCTTTAGGTGGCTTGTTAGGTTGTGAATTTCTGTTCCTTCCATTTTCCTCATGTGTGTTTGTAGGGATATGAATTCCCCTCTTATTACAGCTTTTAAGGCATCCCAGAGATTTTGGTAAGATGTTTCTTTATTTTCATTTGTTTCCAGGTATCTTTTGATCTCTATTTTGATGTCATCATTGACCCAGGAGTTATTTAGCATCATGCTGTTTAGTGTCCACGTCTTTGTGGGTTTTGGGGGGACTTTGTTGGTGTCAATGTTTATTTTTATTCCACTGTGGTCCGAAAAGGTGCATGGCAGAATTTCAGTCCTTTTAAATTTGCTTATACTTGATTTGTGTCCAATTATGTGGTCTATCTTAGAATATGTTCCATGTGGTGATGAGTAGAATGTGTATTCTGTGGTCTTTGGATGGAGTGTTCTATAGGTATCAATTAAGTCCATTTGGTCCAGAGTCTCATTGAGGTTCCGGATCTCCTTGCTGATTTTTTGTCCTGATGATCTGTCTAAGGTTGTGAGTGGTGTATTAAAGTCCCCAGTTATTATGGTGTTAGAGTCAATGTCTTTCTTTAATTTTCCTAGAAGTTGCTTTATGAATGTTGGTGCGCCTATGTTGGGTGCATATATGTTTAGGATAGATATTTCTTGTTGATGGAGTGAACCTTTTATCATTATGTAGTGGCCCTCTGTATCTTTTTTAATTTTGGTAGCTTAAATGGTATTTTGTCTGAAATTAGGATCACGACTCCTCCTTTCTTTTGTGTTCCATTCGCCTGAAAATTTGTTTCCCATCCTCTTACTTTGAGTCTGTGTATGTCCTTTCTAGTGAGATGGGTCTCTTGAAGGCAGTATATTGTTGCCTGGTGATATTTTATCCATTTTGTCATTCTATGTCTTTTCAGTGGTGCGTTTAGTCCATTCACATTCAGACTAATTATTGAAATGTGAGAGTTCATCCCTATCATGGAGTTCTTATTGAGTTATTGTTCTTCCACTTGGTTTTTTCTTTTTTTTTTTTCTTTTTTTCTTTTTTTTGTCTTCTTTTGCTTTTGGGGT